>NW_024870499.1:147393-222591 GCF_013358625.1 Macadamia integrifolia
TTTAAAATTTAAATTTTTTATTGGGAAATATATTATTCTTAGGCTATAAGTTTGGTCTACAACTAAACAAAATCCTAAAATTTTTGTTTGTTGTCTTCAATATTAGCTTTTTTTTCTCACATGTGGAGCAATCACAGCTTCAATCCCTCCTCATTTGGAAAAAGTAAAGAAGTAAGATAGTAAAAAAGGGGGGGGGGGTGGAAAGAAGGTTATTAGATTACGTGGAGCCTCCACCTAGATACAAGAAGGGAAAAAATGACTATCCCACCTTGCGAAATGAAAAATTCCACCTCTCTTGGATGCCTATGCATGCTCTTTCATTGTTCCTCACCCTAGTGCAGGAACACACAACTTGGCAAGGATCATATCACTCCCTTAAAAAAGACTCGCTGGATTCACCAGGTTTTGAAAAGAACAAATCATGTTAAAAGGCCTGATTTTCCAACTATGGTTTAGAAAGTTCCCTCACTTATTGCTTTCCTATTCATGATTCGCTGAGGACGTAGAAAAATGTCCACAGGATAGCTAATAATAACAAATTTCATTTATTTAGAAGCCTTACACATCAAAAGTTTTTCCACAACTTCGAAATTGAGGTATTAATCAAATCATAAGAGGATAAAGACATAAGCAGAGGATCCCTACTCTTGCTATTAGAAGAAGATGGAAAGCAACAATATAGGGTAGCTATCAAAAGCAAATTTTTTTTTTGGTAGTTTCTCTAAGGTGGTTTTGCTCTTTAAGCATGTGCACCTTTTTCGCATATCTAATTGCTCTGAATACCATATCCAAATTCTAATATCTGTGTTGATTTTAAAGTTGAAGATCCAAAACATCAACCTAAAATGACAAGAAGATGTTGCCAAATTTACATGTTTATGCTAAAGTCATCCAATTAAGACTTACAACATCTCTTTAGAAAGATAGGATGAAAAAAAGGGGCGTATTTGGTGCACGAGGCTTTCACGTGTGCGAGGTTCGAAGGGCGAGAAAGATAGGATGACTAAGTATTAATAGTTCAAAATACGATGTCTTGTGTTCTATCACTTGTGTTTATGGGTTGGTTCTGAAGGATTGTAAGACTCGAGGTTTGAAACAATGGGTCCACCTTTCGTGTTGTATTGTTATTGGGTCCTTGACAAACTGAAAGTTCCATGGTAGGGGTTTGAGGGGAGACAGGCCTCAAGAATTTTTTTCCTATGGGTTATATGAGTATTTCAGTAATGTGTGTCTATGTAGGTTTCAAACTTGTAATCATTGTTCATTTTCTATAATATGAAAGAGACATTAGGATGAAAGGATGTGACCTATATTCCATAAATCAGATGTCATCTCATCATGAACCACGTGAAGATTTGTATTGTGTGATTATTTGTTAATGCTTTTCATTCATTTCTGCATTATTTTTAAATTTTCGTTTTTCTATGTTTTTGTTTCATACCTATAAAAAGAGAATTAATAATAAAAACAAAATACATTTCTGTATTATTGTTCCACTCTATGTTTAGAATCAGATCTCCCTTTAAAAAAAAAAAAAAAAAGGTTATACTATTGAAGAAATAAAATTAAATAAAGAGAGAGAAAGGAGAAAAGCCCAATTCAATCGACTTAAGCCTTGTCCCTTTGCCACCTCAAATCTCATTGTCACCTTTACTTTTTTTTATTTATATCATTTAATTTGTTTAATAATTTATTGGATCGTGATAGGACAGGGTTCAAAACCAAACCCATTACACCTTGGAATCAAGGGGATATATAGTACAATGATCAGAATCCTATGACCCTAATTATGGCAAAATTATTCCACCAAAAAAAAAGAAAAATTTATGGCAAAATTATTGTGATATTATATATATATTTTTTTGAATTAACAACTATTGTGATATTTCATATGCATTGCATTGTGAATAAAATTTAGATGTTACCCTTCAAACCTTTGGCAGTCAAAGAAATAGAATCTTAAAGGGTATTTTAAAAAATACTAAAATTTAGGACAATATTTGTGAACCTTGAAGTAAGTCATTCCATTTTTTTGGCTACATGCAGGACTTAGCTGCAACAAAAACAACGGACAAAATTTTTCCCATTGCATGTGGCTTAAAGCTGACCATTACATGTGACTATTTTATCTTCTAGGAACCCATTTTACTTTGTTCCATGACCAAGAAACGGGTTACCATATTTATATAGCCAGTCTTCAAAGGAAGCTGAGTAGAAGGGACCTTACTAACCAATACAATAACTAAAGTTAATTTGGTTTAAATCTCTCTTTGGTGTTCATCATCCATAACAACCACCTATTTTGTGGTGCGATAATATTGGAGCTACCTATGCTCACCTTTCTTTCAATGCAAGAACATAGAATACCAAATAAATCTTATATTACTACTCACTTTATTCTATCTTTTGAGATCTATATTAAAACCACATAACTCAAACTTCTGTTAATCATCTTTAGTTCAGTACTTGTCTCTCTAATGAGAAAGCCAGCCCTCTTCCTATTGAGTGTATTTTTTGACTAAGTTTTTTGATGCCATTTCTTTTGTATTATTCCTCTTTTTTTTTTTTTTTTTCTCCTTTTTTTAATACAAATCTGATCATTTAGTGAAAAGAAAAGAAGAAAAGAGAAAGCCAGCCATGAATTTATTAAGTATTACATTCATTGAAGAGAAGATGCTTCATGTTGGTTCAACAACTTACCTCACTCTCTCATATCTATGAACCAATAAAACCGTAACAACGTCGTCCCGTACAGTGAAGCATCACAGTTGAAACTAGAAGAATCGATCTATAACTAACAGAGCATCTTTTCTAAAGTCAGATCCCAATCATCAAATTCAAAAAGGGCCCCTTCTAGCTGAACTAGTTGCAAGTTTCAACCCCAGTTTAAAGTTTGACTCTGGCAATCCCATAAAGGAAAAAAGCAAACAAGTTATAGATGTAGTGATTGGTTTTGTCCTGTTTCATCTTGGTTTCATCCAATTTTGACCAATTCCGATTTATTTGAGTCTGTTTCATCTGGGTTTCTCCTAATTTTTGACCTTGAGTTGAGAATTAACAGTATTTTATTTGTAACTGTATGCTACATTCATAGTGTGCTTTGCATGGTATGGCCACAGTACCATACGCAATAAATTAGCTTAGCTTTCTTAACTGTTCTAAGTTTTTACTATCTCTCTCTCTCTCTCTCGCTAGTCCACCGACAGCATATCCTCTCATCCTTTTGTTTTTACTTCTTCGTTCGTACTATGTAGACCCTTTACCACTCTCCTTTATATTTCAACAGCTTAATCCACGCGTACTTTACAATTTCTGAATCAACCAACTCTGCACAGTGCAGACCCCCTTCTCTCTCTCTCTCTCTTTCTCTAGATCTCTCTTACTTGTGTCCTTTCTGTATCAAAACAACATGGTACAGTCAAAGAAGTTCAGAGGCGTCAGGCAGCGACACTGGGGCTCGTGGGTTTCTGAAATCCGGCACCCATTGTTGTAAGCATTTGCTCACATTTCAATTTTCACCTTTATAATTGGATACTTCTAGCAATTCAATAACTGGATTTCTTCTTCTATCTTCTTCTAATTATTGGGTTCTATTCGTTTTGTGTTATAGGAAGAGAAGGGTGTGGCTAGGGACCTTTGAGACAGCTGAGGAGGCAGCACGAGCCTACGATGAGGCAGCAGTTCTTATGAGTGGCCGGAATGCCAAGACCAACTTCCCCGTCGTCAGGACTCCCGACGGCGATGCAAAGACCGGTGATGATTCTTCCCCTTTGACTACAACGACGACTACTGCTTCAAGCAGCCTATCGGCGACACTTAGTGAGAAGCTCCGGAGGTGTTGCAAGACTCCATCTCCTTCCCTCACTTGTTTGAGGCTTGATACTGAGAATTCCAATATTGGAGTGTGGCAGAAGCGAGCTGGGTCACATTCTGAATCGCATTGGGTTATGACAGTTGAGTTAGGGAAGAAGAAGAACATTCCACAAGTTATCTCTCAAGCATCATCATCTACTTCGATAGACATGGCTCCGGCGATACCCGGGACGGAGGAAGCCGGAGAGGGGATTGAGGAAGAGGATAGGATTGCATTGCAGATGATAGAAGAGCTACTTAATAGAAACTGTCCTAGCCCCTCCATCTCTCATCAGGGGGATCTCCAAGGAGAAGAGGGTACTGAATTCCTTGTGTAGTAGTAGGTTATCTTGAGCATTTATCTTTCATGTTCATGTCTTTCAATCTTCTCCACCATGGCTGTTGATTTAGGTAAAAACCCTCAGCTGAACTTGTGTGTCTATTCTAGACTATAGTAGCTTGGTACATAAATCTATTTGACAAAGGGATATAATAAAACTAAATTGCTCTAAGCAGTTTCCTTCCATTCTTCTCTAAATTGATTTCTCTTCTCTTTTCTTGGATTTGGGTTGTTGTGATTGTATTTTCTTTAATGGATCTTCTTGGGTATTCATAATCTATCTCTCTCTCTCTCTCTCTCTCTCTCTCTCTCTCTCTCTCTAAGAGTGAATTTTCTTTTGTTTCTTAGATCTTCAACTGTAACTTACTTCCCAGCAAACCCATATGGATTTCATTATATGCAAAAGCCCACCCACAATCCAACCAACTGTTGACTTGAATCAGTCTTGAGCAACCAAAAGAAGAAAAAAGAAGACTTGGGTCAGTCTTTAAAGCTCATCTATGATGGTAAATAGAGGAAGAACTCTATAAAAAAAAAGCTAAGGGAGAAAGCATCTAATAATAGGGTTACAGTCAATTTGATAAGTTCTACAATAACCAGAAAAGTCCATTACCATGATTGATACAAGGATTGTTTAATTATTGGCTTTCACTGTTTGGTTTTCTCAAAGTAGCTATGGTTTCAATTAGAGCTGCTTCAGAGTTTACAAGCATGTTTACTCAGTATAGGACTATAAGAAAGACGAGGAACTGGTTATAATTTTACTGATCAATAAGGCAGCAACATTGCCTTCCAATGAAGAAAGAAATGAGAAACAGACTTTTCAATCCTTCACAAATGAGATACAGTTTGAGCCAACATTGTATCATGTCTTGTCGTTAAGCAAAAATGTTCAATCAGATGGCAATTAGAGTGATAATGACTTCTTTAGATGGTGAACTTGCACGGAAACAAGGGAGCCAACTTATGATTAAATTGATAATAAATTGGCCATTAGGCATGACGGTGTACATACGTACTACAATAGGGAAGAGGATGACGAATTAGTAAATACCCAAAAAAAAAAAAAAAAAAAATCATCCTAATTATTTATCGAAAAAAATTTCAAATCAGTAAAACAGAGATAGGACATCATGGTCTAGAACAATAGACCAAGAATATGGAAAATCTCTACCCTTGTATGACGAAGTGTTCGAAATACCCTCAGAATGATGATTTCCATCCTCTCCTCCGTCCCGGAGAATCCCTCCCCCTTGTTTATTTATGAGGTATACTTTTGATTCATAATGACGTGATTAACAAATAAATCATGCTTAAGATTTCTTTGGCCAAGAAAATTAATACCTGACTTAGTGTTGTTCTTTCATGATCCTAATAAGCATCAATATAATTGTCCCTCGAAGCTTGTAATTCAGAATCCATGTGTTCAACACGTTCTCATCAATAACTTTCATCTTACCAAAAAAATAACTTATGGCGCCCTGTAATGAAAACATCACCAATTAAGCTTCACACATCTTGTTGTACTGAATTTCCTGCTTTAGGAGAGGCAAAGTCCATGTGAAGAAGATTAATTTGGATCAAGGATAAGGTGACGATAATCCAAAGAAGATTCCAAAGGCCAAAAGGGGTTTTGAGTGGGGATAACAATAGTAGTTGGTTCATCATCAGTGTATCGTACCATATTCATTGAGGATATATCTTAAGTTGCACTCTTTGGAAACCCTAAAACACTAATAATGATTTCTTTACTCTTTCAAATGGGTAGGTGATAAAAGGGTTTGGTATTTTATGTGGGTCTAGTTTGCAGTAGCAGTTAGGTGGCCTTCTGTTTTTCCCTAAATTCTTATAATGATAGAACCTTTCTGTCTAAGCTGTGCCCAACAAAGTTCCATATCTTGTTGAGACTTTCTACTTCAATAACTGAGGTCTTTCCTTTAGTGACCAGTTTATGTGGTCACATTTTCATTGTGGGTTTGCCTATATGTGACTATGACCACACTACCTATATCATTCATAAAAATCTCTTACACCAATTGAGAAAATATATAATATATATAGCTGGTATTGCATTCAGAGCTGAACTTAAACTAGTAAATACATTGCTTGGCCTTTTCTCTATAAGGGCATGTCAAGGACTTAAATGCAACTCCACCACCACCTTCTCCCCCTAAAAAAAAGGGGAAAAGAAGAACTACTCTTTCCATAACTACTGTCAAATTTCATAAAATTAATCAAAGGAAGCCTAAGATTGAACCTTTGAAGGTGGAAAAATTAACATAAATGGTGGGAAAGCACACAATGGTCACTAGGGTAAAAGATCCAATAAAAGGGGGATTGATGGAGCTAGGAAGTCATTTTTAGTGTAATTGATGTGAACTTTTGAAGATCTATGTGTATATGGGCAATGATCATAAAATTGTAAATGAAAGAAGTCAAAAAAATTTAGCGAATTGCAAGAGTAGCAAAACAGCTGTGTTGCTAAGCTTAGCAAAACAATACATTTATATCTGTCACATGACAACTTATATTTGCTCAAATTTGGCACTTAGGTAGGTCTGATAATCATTTCTTTATTTGCTTATAAAATTTCAGCTTAATCCAAATTTTACACATGGAGAAAAAGAAGATCAAAATTTTAGACAAAGTTAGACTTACGAACAAAATTAGTTGGCGATTAAAAATACACGAAGGATAATCTAATACAAATAAGTCACAAAATGGAGTTAGATCATCAAATTTGACACATGGCTAATCCCAAGTGTACTCTAACTTTACCTTTAATTGGAAATTTTTAAATCATGTGCAACATGGCACATATCAGGTGGACCATTTTGCAAAGCTTAGTAACATGATCATTCTGCCTAGGGGTGCCAAAAAATCCTGGTCAGCCCAAACCCGCCTTAGCCCACCTTGAGCTTGATTAAGGCCTGGGCTAAATGTTTCAGCCTGCAGTGTAGGTGGGCTTGGGCTGGAATTTTCAAGCCCAATATTTGGCAGTTAAAACAAATGAGGGACAATGTAATACAAATGGGCCACACAATGGAGTTAGCTTGACCGCCAAGTTTAACATATGGCTAATCCCAAGTAAACTTTACCGTTCGATTGAAATTTCTAAATCATATGCAACATGACACATATTAGGTGGGCCATTTTGAAAAAAACTAGCAAACCATTTTGCCACCTTTTTTACTTAGCAGAAAGAGAAACTATTGGATTATATAGAAAGAAAGAACGCTACCACCTGGAGTGTGTCTACTCCCAGACATAGAAGGTGCAAAAATATTGCGTTGCACCGCGTTGAAGATGCTCATGTGTGCCCTCTCATTGGTTGTGCCCATTGGTGTGTACATGTGCAAGGAAATGTTGTTCTTGTGTCCAATTATATATTGATTCAACACATTGTGGGGGGGGGGGGATGGTGATAGTTCGAAGTTAAATTTTATTTTAATGGAGAGAGGGGCTGGGAATGATGCTGAAATAAAAATTGAGTGAAAAAGTAGGGCGTTGGTAATAGTTTAAAACTAAATATTGCATCAATGGTCAGAAGGGTTGGCTCAAGTGTTTTGCTATTTTGGGTTGATACTGCCTTTTAATTTAGTATCCATTTGGTTTTCCCTTCCAGCTTAATTCTGTTGTAGGGATAGACTAAAGTTTGTCGTGAAGAGCGATATATATATATTATTATTATTATTTATTCTTCCCCATGTTCTTTATCTATAATCGCACTCATGCGTGGGTTGCATAGATGGTTAGGGTGAATTGGAGATTGTATGGATAGGTGCACAGTCTACTAGAACCAGTAAACTGATCATTATTTGGTTTGATTACAAACTGCTCAATCAATTTTGGTTTGGGAATTTGAACCCAATTTATAATCAATACATTGGTTTTTGTTAATTACAACATGAATCATACTGAACCCAACCATTTGAACCACAAACGATCCGATTAACACCATTACCAAACAGGTGAATCAACTCCAACTTGATAGCTTCTCTGGCTTAGGAGATCCAATATACTTGCCTTGATCGAATGATTTCAGAATTCAGATAAAATTAAATGGATAGATCAGGCCCAATGTTTGGCCATCTGAACGATCCACTTTAGGCCCAATAGCTGGGCCAGGTTACCCGGGCAAGCCTGACCACTTGACTGGGCCCATATTTTGTGATGTACGGTGACATAGCTTGAATTTCAGTCCAAAATATGGGCCTCGTTGGGTGTGGGCCGTCCCATTATTTTATGGTATTTCACTAAGGGCTGAGTTCCAGACAGGCCGGGACACTTTTTTTTTTTTCCTATCATTGACTACCCAGTCATCATCTAGAGCCTACAGTCCGGGGGCCCTAGGCCAAGGGGATGGACAGAGGTTTGAACATAAGACCTCCTATGTCTTAACGCCAGACTTGTAGCTGGAAGCGCCCATTGAGCTACAAGCTCAATCCCACCTTATGACTCTTCGAAGATAGCCGATAAAAATGGGATACTTCCTAATTTATAAAAGAGGAAGTGTTTCCTCTGGGGGAGTGCAGTTTTTGCACATGTATTAGGGCCATGGGAGCATACGAGGAAGCATCCACAAAGGAGTCATTTTCCCTTTCATAGAGGTGGACTGGTCATTTCATCCCATGTGTCAAGGCATAGAGGCCACACTCCCCCACATAAAACATTTCCTACTATAAATGAGAGAGGGGTTCCCTAAAAGGCAATGTGACTCTTACGCTAACACGAGGACCAATGGGAGTGCATGTAGAAGCATCAACAAAGATAGAATTTTTGTCTTTCACGGGGGTAGGGTAGTCATTTCATCCTCCCATGTATCTAGGTGTAAGGTCATGCTGTCTTTCCGACTTCTTTATCCCTTTATAAATGGGAGAGGGTTCCTATGGGGGAGTGCAATTCTTGTACATGTATTAGGGCCAATGGGAGCGCACGAGGAAGTCCACAAATGAGTCATTTTCTCTTTCATAGAGGTGGGCTGGTCATTTCACCCCATGTGTCTAAGCGCAAAGGCCACACTCACCCACATAAAACATTTTCCACTATAAATGAGAGATGGTTCCCTAAAAGGCAATGTGACCCCTATGCTAGCACGAGGACCAATGGGAGTGCACATAAAAGCATCAACAACAATGAGATTTTTGCCTTTCACGGGGGTAGGATAGTCATTTTATCCTCTCATGTATCTAAGTGTAAGGCCATGCTGCTTTTCCGACTTCTTTATCCCTTTATAAATGGGAGAGGGTTCCTCGACAGGCAACTTGGCCCCTACTTCTAGTACACGAGGACCAATAAGAGAGCACATGAAAGCATCAATGGGGGCATGATTTTTCCTTTATAAGGGATAAAGTGATAATTTCTCTGACCTCTGTGTCAAGTCGGAGGGCCACACTTCATTTCAGGCTTATATTTTATAAACGTAACATACTTCAATCATTTTCACCTTATGACTCTTCGGAGACATCCGATAAAATGGGACACTTCCTAATTTATAAAAGGGGAAATGTTTCCTCTAGGGAAGTGCAGTTCTTACACATGTTTTAGGGTCAATGGGAGTGCACGAGGAAGCATCCATAGATGAGTCATTTTCCCTTTCATAGAGGTGGGCTGGTCATTTCACCCCATGTGTCTAGGCGCAGAGGCCACACTTACCCACATAAAACATTTCCCACTATAAATGAGAGAGGTTCCCTAAAAGGCAGTGTGATCCCTATGCTAGCACGAGGACCAATGAGAGTGCACGTAGAAGCATCAACAACGAAGGGATTTTTACCTTTCACGGGGGTAAAGTAGTCATTTCATCCTCCCATGTATCCAGGTGTAAGGCCATGCAACTTTTCCGACTTCTTTATCCCTTTATAAATGGGAGAGGGTCTCGACAGGCAACATGACTCTTACTCCTAGTACACGAGGGCCAATGAGAGCGCACATGGAAGCATCAATTAGGGTATGATTTTTGCCTTTATAAAGGATAGAGCGATAATTTTTCCCATCTCTGTGTCAAGTCGGAGGGCTACACTTCGTTTTAGGCTTATATTTTATAAATGTAACATATTTCAATCATTTCCACCGAACTAAAAAAGAAACATTCTTCAATCATTACCGTCCAATAAGAATGGTTCAATGCTTTTTTTTTTTTTTTTTTCAAGGTTCGATGCCGAAGAGTATAGATTTGATATCTTCCTAAGCAATTTAGGCGGCAAAACTATAGGTTGAAAGAGTAACCATTCTAGTACCTCAGGGCCCAAATAATGTGCTTTTCGATTTATTTTTTATTTTTTTAAAAGAGGCTCTTCGATTCCTATTTCCTAATTCCTACCATTCAACCGTTAACTACCGTTCTTTTTCGAAGATAGAGAGAGAAAGAGGGAGGGGGAGAGAAGCGCGCGAGGCATGGTTTCGTTTAGCCAGAGTAGTCTTCTTCTTCGCTCTTCTCATCTCCAGAGCTTCCATGGAAGCGTACGGACAATCCTATCTGGTTCAAGAGAGTCGTCGTCGTTTTTTACCTTGAACATGCATGGCTTGTTCAACGATGCCAAAAGGAAAGCTTATGATATCTGAGAAACACAAACGAGTCCTTCCTGATCTGCTCGGCAGTTTAGTAGCTAGCTTGGAACACAGGGAAAACGATGGTGAAGGCTCGAGTTTACGCTTCGAGCCTGGAAAGGAGCTCGAAACACTCCATTTTAATAGATCTGAATCAGAGCACGAAAATGATGACGAAGAGAAGACTGATGGGGATTTTGATTTGACGAACCAATGGAAAACCTGCAGGGAGGTTGAAGCGCAAGTTTCTGTTTCTGAAATCATTGCAGAAGATGAGAAGAGGTCCGAATTGGAGTTTGAGGTTGGATTTTATTTTATTTTTTAAGTTCTTTGGTGCTATGCAGGAATTGGGGAAATTAGTTTCGACTTGGAAGAATGTAATTAGTTTGATTCTTGTAGTTCCCTGTTCATTTGGTGAATCAGTACTCTGACTAGATGCAGATTCTATGTTTCCATGGATCTTCGTATTTCCTTAGTAGGATTCTGAAATCTATGTAGTTTTTGGACGAAGTTGGGATGACGCGTGGTTTGAAATTCAGATATTCTATTTGAATCATTTTAGGTTTACTGTTTATTTATTTTATTTTAGTCTCATAGTTTTTCTTTTGATTCTATTTTTCTCTTACGTGGTTTGTTTTATTGATTAGCTGTCTCAGAAGGTTATAAACTTGGAAAGATTGCAAAGGATTGCTAGTTCCGGTCTCCCTGATGGAGGAGGTCTGCGTGCAAGAGTTTGGAAGGTTAGATTTCACTGTCTCGGTTATTGTTTACTGGAATGTCTTTAATTTTTTTTATTGGGAAAGAACTTTTCGTATGGGTAATGTTTGACTGAGGATGTAGAGTGATTCTACTTTCATTTACTATTTATCTTGTCTGTGTTCAATTGTGTATAGTTGAGTAATATACTGACTATGTTATAATTTAACCTATTAAGAGTCACTAGTCAAGTTTCAATAATGTGTAAATTTTTCAAAGATGAAAATGCACCTTGTTTGCTTTTTTGTATAGTCGAGAGTTCCAACTTGGAAATTTAGCGAAAGCATACCTACCATAATGGATTAGTTTCTGATTTAATCACAAAGGATTTGCAAATTATTTATGATTGCCAATGCTTGAATATGACTACTCTCCAACTGTAGATAGAAACTTAAATGTCACCTTGCATTGTCCATAAACATTGCAATGTGACCGTCAGTACCAATATAGAAGGTAGTGTTCTACCAGAACAATAATTGGTTAGGGTGTAGAATCCCCAATGAAATGCTGAATAACTTCTTATTTTCCGCAATTTCATTATTACTTCTGCAAGGTTAAAAGTCATTGGGGAACCAAGCTCAGTTTCCATTATCGATATTAGAGACTCACAACCTCTTCAAATAGTTGAAAGCTCACCAATTAATTCTTGAGGAATAAACTTCTTATAAAATAATTTTAGATGATTTTCAACACTTCAAGAAACAATTCTGATTCAATTGAATCACTAAAACCAACTGGATGGGTCTGAAGTTGTCTGGACCTGTCTTTTTTCAAGACTAGGCTTTAAACCATGCCACAGGATATTTGCAATTTGGAAAGCAACCAGAGTTACAGATTCCTCTTTTCTGCAACGTTCTTCTCAGATTATACAACCATTAAGGGTGAAATCAAAGGTATGATATTGAACTTGTAGAGCAGAAAATATAACAGCTTCAGGACTATTTCTCCCTAAAACCCTTCTTCTTCACCCGTGACCATAGAATCTTATATGCAAGTGGATAACAATGAGCTTCCATAAAGTTTTGTTCTTCCTCCAAAAGCAGTTGCAGAAAGATAAATTAGTTTCATAAGTCCATTAGCAAGTGAAATTTTCAAAGCCTGGATTTTTCCTGATGGTTTTTGACCTATCACCTAAGGAAAAAATGTTTTTTTTTTTTTGGGGGGGGGGGTTTGGAAACAACATTATGTTTCTGATGTGAACACCTTATGAAATCGTATATGCCACACATTAACGTATGTTTAGGAACAACGAGCACTAAAGAGAAAAACAACTAGCATACACAAAAGATGAGATTTATGTGGTTCGGTAAAACCACCTACATCCACGGAGTAAGATAAAACTTTCACGAAGAACAAGAGAAGAAAAATAGTACAACAATTTCTATTTGATTCCGAAACCCAAGTCCCTTGAAGATTCTTCATCTTCCCCACTCTAGTGGACAATCCAACTAGAACATTGAACCAACCCCATTAACTGGTCTAGATAAAAACCACCAAACCCAACAATCTCCACTTTGGCTTTTATAGTAGCCACATGTAGACATTTGGAAAAATCAAACTACTTGATCATTTCTCTATATTTTCAACAAAAGAAACCTCGCACATGTTCCTTCTAACTCGTACACTCCGTTTCCATTTACTCATTGGGGTCATGGGAATACGATCAACCATTGTACTCCCCAACAATTGATACAACCCTTACATTCTTCTCCTTTGATCATGACAAGACCTTCACATGAGAACTTCATTGCTCCATTTGTAATTGAAGTCTTAAACCACTTAAAGTCCAATTGACTAATGGAGATTATATTTCTATGCATTTCTGAGATATATTTCACATCACCAAGAGTGCGAACTGCTCCATGAAACATTTTAATCTTCACCATTCCTACACCCTAGTGTCACAACTAAATCCATCACCAAGTGACACACTTCTTTTAGTCTCTTAGAACTTGTCAAATAATTTCCTATTGGAGCAAATATGAAAAGAACTTCTAGACTCTAAATTCTGTTCATCACAAGAAACAATATATCGATACCTTTAGAAGAATATGCATTCTTCTTTCCTTGTTTCAGGCACTCCCTCTTTATGTGCCCAAAATTTTCACTTGTACAGTTAAGTGCATAGGATGGTATTGTACCCTTCGGCCACCAACTTGGCCTTATATCTATTAACATCACTATCTGATCGGTACTTAATTGTGTAGACCCATTTGCATCCAACTGGAACCTCCTCCTAGGATGATCAACCAGCTTCCAAGCACAGTTCTTTTCAAGTTTCATTATTGCCTTAGACAAGTCTTGCTTCCACTTTGGGTCAGACATGGCCTCAGAGACATTCTTGGGAATGGAAGTGGAGGAAAGAGTAATAAAAAAGACAACACCTATAGGAGAAATAGCATCATAGGGAACAAATTGGGCTATAAGATTAGTGCAAACTCTCTTTCCCTTTTGAATAGCAATGAGAAGATCTAACTCAAAAGGAAGGGAAGGAATGTCACCTGACTGAGGAAGGTGGATCTTAGGATGAGGATCCAAGGAGGACTCTTGGCATGCCTTCTGCATGCCTTCTTTCCCTTTCTTTTGTACACAAGTAACTCCTTCTCATTACCAAAACCAACACCTGAATGACCACCGATATTAACAACATCCACTTCTTTGTGTTTCCTAACGTCAAACAGAAATGGAGGAATAGGCAAGGGGGAAGAAAAGGGGGTGATGTCAGCAGCCTTTTCACTCTTACTATTCTCCCATTGAAGAGAATGGTGATGAAAAGTAAGGTACAGATTCAAAGAAGTTGTCATCTTTGGAGAGAAGTCGCCTGCGGAAAGAGGGATAGTAGCACTTATAGCCTTTTGTAGTGGAGGAATACCCAAGAAAAAAGGCATTTGAGGGCCATGGGGTTGAGGTCAGGTTTAGTCCAGGCAGACTTTTACACACCCAAACACCTTGGGGGGAAGAGAGAAAACAAAAAACCTGAGGAGATAAGGTTTCCAAAGGGGATTTGGAACGAAGGAGTTTAGTGGGCATGTTCTACATTAGCTTTATTTAGTGTGTAAAAGAAACTAACACAACCTACAAGCTATTAATGAGACTTGAACTCTCAACTTTTCACTGTTTCATTTAATGTGTAGTGGAGGAATACCCAAGAAAAAAGGCATTTGAGGGCCTTGGGGTTGGGGTGAAGTTTAGTCCGGGCAGACTTTTATACACACAAACACCTTGGGAGGAAGAAAGAAAACAAAAAACCTGAGGAGACGAGGTTTCCAAAGGGGATTTGGAACCAAGGAGAGTTTAGTGGGCATGTTCTACATTGGCTTTATTTAGTGTGTAAAAGAAAATAACACAACCTACAAGCTATTAATGAGACTTGAATTCTTAACTTTTCACTGTTTCATTTAATGTAGCCACCATACCACTAAGCAACAGTTTTGGTCATGTTCTACATTAGTTTTATTTAATGTGATTTTAAGATTAATGTGTTTATAGCTGGTTTAACTTAGCCCAGCCTAGCCACATGAATCAGTGACCCCAGGCCCAACCACATTGAGGTGGTTGATGTTTTCATTGCATTGCTAGGTTCTAGGCTTAAATTTTCAAGTGCATAGCAGAGCTGCATGAATTTCAGCCTGTTTTGGTTCTTCTTGGAGTTTCCTCAAAGAAAACAACAATTCCTTAACTTCTCCACCATGATGATAGAAACAAGTTTCGCAGATAAATGTTGATAGATAATCAATTCTCTTCAATGCTCCGTAGACACTGAAAAGTCACCATGTCACCAGGGTAAAATCATGAATTATTTATAGTAATTGAATGTATGATATATATAGATATATATATATATATAAATTTTTTTCTGGAACCTTTGTACTAATTCTGTTGTAAACAAGCAGCTACTGTTGGGTTACTTGCCTGCCTCTCGTGATCTATGGGAAGGGGAGTTGCTTGCAAATCGATCAAAATATGCTAAACTAAAAGAGGAGCTGCTCTTAAGTCCTGTAAGATATTACTGAACTTATTTTATCATTTCCAAATGCTAGGAATGAATATCGGTTATTTCTATATTCTTGATGTTTTTAATCTCTTTGTGTTTTGTTTGCATTACTTATAGTTAGCATGTTCTTATTAAAGCTTAATTCTGGCCAGTCAGAGGTCACAAGAAGAAAGGATGAAGCTTTTGCTTCTTGTGAGCCAAAAGTCGACAATGATAAGGATGGAATGCTAAAGAGACATGAGATTTCTCATGAAGACCACCCTTTGAGTAGTTGTAAGGCTAGTGTTTGGCATCAGTATTTCAAGGTAAATGGAATCTCCACAGATATCTTGGTTGATATACATTGTTGTTTCCCTTACTTAAACAGCTTGAAAATTTGGGATAAGTAGTTGTAACATGGTATCAGAGTGGGGAGGTGGAGTGTTCAATCCCTGGGAAGTGCAATGGGGTTCCGTAACACTTTCTCCCTTTGGTGCTATGTGATGGTGTTTCCAAGTGAGTGCGTCATGTGCAAGGCCACGTGTACCGGCCTGCACATGCGGGGGTAACATGTTAGGTCCATTTTTTGTCCTTAAAAGTTATATCCACATGTATGCCGAAGCGAAATATGAAGGGGAGTATTGAGATGTTGGGAGTTATAGAAGTATAGTCGAACATCGGTTATTTGGGACCTTGGATGTGTCTCAGTATACCCTTGGGCCATCTCCACCTAATGCCTTAAGGTTTTTGGTTGAACCCCCACGTGATGGTGTTTATGCGTGAGTGTGTGTCATGAGCAGGGCCGTGTTAATAGGCTTGTACTTGTCCGGGGGGGGGTGTTGTGTTGAAATACATTATTGTTGCCCTTACTTTACAGCTCGAGCTTTGGGATAAGAGGATGTACTGAGATTTCCCCTAACAACCCCTTGGGGCTTGGATTTACTCAATGCTAATTTGAGCATATGCCTGTGATTTCTAGGATTCAGAAATTGCAGAGCAGATTGACCGTGATTTGGTACGCACTCACCCAGATATGAAATTCTTCTCAGGGGACTCATCATTTAGCCGAAAAAATAGGGTAACCACATTTTCTTTCTCATGTTGAAGTGGGATTTATATCAGCTGGATTAACTCATCTAGTACTCTTCTTTGTCTTTTTCCCCTCTTCTTTATAGGATCATCTTTATTTGTTTTAAAAGAACAGAGAAACATATAGAAATGGAGATGCTTTTCTCTGACAGGGCTGGATTGCATTGTGTTTCATGCACAGGAAGCAATGAGAAATGTTCTCCTCCTATTCGCAAAACTAAACCCTGCAATCCGTTATGTGCAAGGAATGAATGAAGTCTTGGCCCCGTTATACTATGTGTTTATCAGTGACAGCGACAAGCAAAATTCTGTAAGCATTGGTCACTTTCATCTTTTGATTTTATGTGTAATTCTGATGAAGTATTTGTACTGCACTCTCCAAGTGTTCTTGTTTCATCATTCTACTGTACTATTATGTGCAATATGTATTGTAGCTGTGACAGTGACAAGCAAAATCCTGTAAGGATCGGTCACTTTTATCTTTTGATTTTATGTGTAATTCTGATGAAGTATTTGTACTGCACTCTCCAAGTGTTCTTGTTTCCTTGTTCTACTGTACTATATGCAATATGTAGCGTATGAGGCTATGAGCTGCATGTTATTCATATTTTCTCATATATACAGAACTTAACTATCACCGGTCCAACTCCACACAGAATTTAATTATTACTGGTCCAACTCCACACAAATAAAAGATAATAATCTCCAAGTGCTTTTCCGGGTGGCCTCTCTAATTACCTTTCTTCTTATTGCCCAATCTACCATAGGGTGTTGATAAATCAAGACAGCTCTGCTCAAAAATTTCTTCTTTCTTTGACTTTTTTTTTCCTTCCAAATGCAAATGGAACTGTCGCTGTATTTCCTTTTACACTAAAGGGTTGTCACCATGAAATAAAAAGATTTCTGTTATTTCAAAAAGCACCCCACATTGGGTTACAAAGTAAGGCTCCAAATTAACCTAAAAAGAATAAAGAAAAGTGGGCACCAGAAAAAAAAAATAAAAAATTATGCTGTAAGACGGTGGACTTCATTCGACCATTATCCGCTTTTGTTGATATTTCCCAGCATTTTTTCCAACAATTTTATTACTATTGTCAAATGCTTTAAATTAATGTTCAGACTATGCAAAGAAAATGACTTACCTCCTTTGATAATATTAAGATAATACAACCATAGTAAGGTAACATAACAGTTATTACTTAGACATCACTACTTATATGTGTTGAGATGTTGGGAGCGCACAAGCACATATATATTTAGCTAAAATGTTCTTGGGGAACCTCATTTCCCAAGATTGGCTTCCTTAGATGGTTGTAATGATAAGTTTTATGTTCATTCCTTTCATGGTTTTGGGATATGGACCATCTCCCATCATATAACTTTGTCCAATCTTTGAAATTCTCTTGGTAGTGAAGCAAAGATCCAGATAAAATAGGATGAAGAGAAAAGATTGAAGATCAACTGGTCACTATTACCCTATCAGAATGATATAACCCTGGAAATAGCCCAGCTAAGACTCATCAAATGATTGAATGTTTCATCTGTATGCTGAACTCAGGATTTAGTTTTGATTTCATTAATGATCAAAATTGAAATATTTTGGTGAATTAATTTGAAACTTTCATCAGATTCAAATAGTCCTATAATATTTAGGATTTCCATCTAAATCGCTGAAATATTTGAGTTTTGATCACCATGAAAGGATTATTTGGTGATTGCAACCGAATCTTCCAAAATATTATGGACATTATTGTGTCCATATTTGCCTTAGTCGCCTTGGTTGCCTTGTTAGTGCCGCCTTGCTTCTAGGCCTGCTCCAACGCCTTGGGTCGCCTAGATGCCATGACTACTATGACTGTGTCTAAGGAACACAGTGAAGCTTTTCTTTTGAAAGACACTCCAATATTCCTTAGTTTACAGTAAAAAATAGTAATTTTAATGGTTAATTCAACTCTGTTTGCAGATTAGGGTTTGACACCTAATATTACATTTTCTAAACGTGTAGTTCATATTTCTGATGCTTCTAAAACTGGATACAGATATTTACTTGTGTTCTCCTCTGCAGTCAAATGCAGAAGCAGATAGTTTCGCCTGTTTTGTTCGACTATTGAGTGACTCTGTTGATCACTTCTGCCAACAATTAGATAATAGCTCTGTGGGAATCCTCTCCACTCTTTCCCGCTTGTCCGAATTATTGAAAGCCAACAGCGAAGAGCTGTGGAGACATCTAGAGATCTCCAATAAGGTGAGCATATAGTCTCTAAAGAGCATCAATGTATGTTGAAAATAGTGCAAATAGCACTCCACTATGTACTGATTGCAAATAGTCTTCAAGCAATGTTCAAACCCCAAATTACATCTCATACACCTATTAATCTTGTCATCAGATTCATGTTACTGATGTATAGAGAACTGATTCATTTGTCCCATTTGGCAGGTTAATCCGCAGTTCTATGCATTCAGGTGGATTACACTGTTGTTAACCCAGGAATTCAATTTTAATTCCATCTTGAGGATATGGGATTCCCTATTAAGTAATCCTTTTGGTGTTCAGGTCTCTCTCTCTCTCTCTCTCTCAGACACACACACACATGGTGGATGTAATTCGCTTTATCATCAGATACTCTGAAACACTAGACTTGGCATGGGTTTGCAGATTTGACCTATCATTCTGAATCAACGTGATTTTCAGGGCATTGACATACCTCCATTCCTGGCTAAACATCAATGTCCTGAATAAACAGAAGTTTTTCCACATTACAAGTCTGCATTGTTTTTAGTACTTAACTAATTTCCAAAAGAAATGTGTTACAGTAATGAAACACTGAGACATGACATTGCACCACCCATAGAGTTGTTTAGGGTTATGGTCAATCAATAGAACATTTCAGTGTTACAAAATTAGTATCTTGCATGTCAGAGTGCTTTTTCTGGGGGAAAAAAACAAAAAAATGCATACAATAAGAAACATAGTGAAGCTCGTGAGTAGCCTACCTGAATATATTAAGTGTTTGTTGAATGAATTCGGATGCCATACATGTCTAGGAGTATATCTTCAGATGGTTATATTTATCTGTATATTCAGAATTATCATTTGTCATCTTCTTTCTTTGTTGTAAACATATCTTCTGCAGCTCACTTCTCCCTATTGCCACCTCAGCAGTAAAAATCTACTGAGTCATTAATGGCTCTATGTGCCTCCATTCAGTGAATACTGTTGTTGTTGTTGTAGTTGTTGCAATGTAGATCGCTAAAATATTCCTTGTTTGTTGTATTGCAGAGTTTCCTTTCAAGAGGAAACTGCCCATGTATATCTTTGTACCATGTATGTGCATGTTGTTCTTCATTTTTTTTTTGTTGCTAACGACGGGTATCCAGGCCTTCGGCCTGACTATTCCCGTGGGTCCATACTGACCCCACAACCGTAGGAATCGGGTCATACTGTGTTGAATGAGAACCATTCTACTTTCACTGAAAGCAGTGAAGAGCCCTAAACACCCCTGTGTGAGTGGCCCCAAGGAGGTAAGAGGAGTCGAACTCAGAACCACATGCTTCATGAGGCGAAGGTCCCTTACCAACTCAGCTACTCCTTGGGGTTTATAAAGTTAAGGGGTTCTTCATTATTTTAAAGTAAATATACAATTTTCACTGCTCACATTGAGAGTGAGAGGCCATACATCTGTCTTCTGAAACCTTCATCTCCCCCTCCTTTTCTTCTTCTCTTCTTAGTTAGTTTCTCTCAACCATTTTGATCACCTATTCTGTGGTCATAATCGAACAGACATAACACAAATTTCTCTTGTATGTGTGTGTGTCATTGATTCTTTGTGCACATTTCTCAGTTTCCTTTTTATCCGTGTATTTTTCAAGTCGGTAGGTGCATTTATTTTACCTTTTCTATTTTATGCATGGTCCAGGTGTTCATCTGAGATCATTTTCTTTTCAAGCCATAATGCTCAACTTATGTCTTTTGTAATTCTTCTCTAAGCATTGCTTTATTTCTTTTCTGCCTAGTGCATTAATGGAATACTGATTCAAACGGAATGCCTTGATTAACAGGAAATGTTGCTCCGAGTTTGTTGTGCTATGCTGTTGTGTGTGAAAAGCAGGCTTTTGAGTGGTGATTTTATGGCTAATTTAAAGCTTCTTCAACACTATCCTGAAATCAACATTGAGCACCTCCTACAAGTAGCTCAAGAGTTGACTCCTGACACATCATCCTTCCAATTGTCTCCATAAACTCATTGTTTATGTACATAGTTGACAGCTGATTGCCTTTTTTAAGCAATATCAAGCATAGAGAGACTTAAAGAGTATCTCCTCTCTATGCCTGACATGGTTGTCCAGTTCTATCACTTGGGCTAATATGAGCTTAAATTACATACATACTTGTGACCATCTGATTGAACATTTTTACTGACTGTGGTTGGATGAATGATTTTGTTGAAGTGAAAATGCAACTTGAGACATAAAACTAATGGAGTTTGCCACATGAAAAGCATACAGAGGTGACTAAATTTGTGTACCTCATTCTATGCAATGTGAGACATAAGCAATGGAGTTTTTCATAGGTTGAGTTTGCTATACTTTTTTGTGATAATTCCATTTGGAAGACATTTATCTACTTTTAGAAGTTTTTGGTATTATTGAATGAAATCCAAGAATCTCTCTATATTTCACCAAAGTTGATTATCTCCTGCCTTTGCTGGGTGTGTCTTATGGCTTCCAAAGTTGATTGCTTGGGTTAATATGAGCTTAAATTACTCTAGCCCCTCTTTCCATTTTGACACTTTGTCACGTCCTATTAAGAAGGCAAGATTTGAGAGAAGAAATAGGAAAGAGATTGACTGAGAATGAAAAATTACGGATTGGATTTGGGTTGGGCTTTTATATTGTCTCTGCAATCAAATCTCAAAAGAGAAGACACCAAGCACAGGAGGATTCTCACCAATATCCAATGATGGCATGTTACTAAGATCTAAGAGAAGGTAGGCAAAAATCTTTCAATTTGACTTTATATAGAGCTAGGGAGTATATATCTATTTGAAAATGAAAAAAACGGTTACATATTTGGCAATTAAAATGCTACATAGAAGGTCAAATATACCATTAACTAAGTAGTATGCTTTGGATGGTAAAAGATTCGTATCCCCAACTACATACTAGGATTACCATATTACGTAGTGGTGCTACTCAGCCATACTATTCAGCCACATTAATAAATTGAAAGAGAGTCCAAATGGGATAAGGAAAGACCGTTACCCTGCTCAATAGGTATTCTAAAGTATCAAGAGAGAGGGGCTGGGGTAATCAATCAAAATATAGATTCTTGATGGAGGAATTTGGGTGGACTGTGTTTTCCTAAGGCCATCGTGGCACCTCAGATGCATAGGGGGTATCGGAAGTGCATTATGGGAATATGCTAGAATTCTAGGAATTCATAAACCCTAAGATGGTGGGTGAAGGAAAACTTTCTTCTCAAGTAATCATTGGAGGAAAGTTTAGAGAATTAATTGAAACTTTCCCCAAAAATGAGAATCTCCGTTTCATTCTTTTTATGGGTATTTATTGCTTGATTGGAATCCCAATTGAATTCTACAACCCACTTTTGAATCGTATAGTTCCGTGTTTTGATTTTAATTTTGGATTATTTCCTTCGTTATATGGAGTTTCCACTTTCCATGATGAGGGGAGCAGTTGTGAGTATTATTTATTCCCATTTATTTATAGGGAAGTGTTTCATCTTAAGGGAGTGCGGTTCCATGTGTGTGGGAGGCCATTGTGAGCATACAAGAGGATAACCACAGAACATAAGATGTAGAAACGCAATCCTAAAACGATGTCGAAGATAATGAAAAAACAAAACAAACAATGCACACGAATTTTACGAGGTTCGGCAAGGTTGCCTACGTCCCCGGTGAGATGAGATCTCGCTTCACTATCAATGGAGAATAGGGTTATAGCGCTCGTCCTCACACCTCTCAGTATTGCTTGCATTACAGAGAAAGAAACCCTCGCTACATATATATAGCGAAAAAACCCTAATCCGGAAAGTACACAATTGCCCTCAAATAAAAAATTCGAACGGGACCGCCGTCCTGCCTATCTAGGTGATGCACCAGTACTCCCTGAATTAAACTGTGACGGAATACAAGACATCATACACCAACAGAAGAGTCATTTTCCTTTTTGTGAAATGGACCAATTAACCCGTTTGATCTGATTACCATGAGCCCGAATTATGAGCCGGCAATTGACCAGCGGGCCCTTTAAATTAATAGGGAGCGGAACTGAGTAGGCCCTACCAAAACAAATCTGGCCCAGCTAATCGGCATCCCTAATTCATTATATCCACTCGATAGGAATCACGAGGGTATATAGACAGGAGTAAATATAAATGGTCCTTATTTTATTTTATTTTTTTGTAAATAGGCCTGCCGGCCCCACCCCCTTAAAACCACGTACTTGTCAAGCACTTGCACTTCCGCGTATGCTGCTGGTTGCCGGGTTGCCGACTTGCCGACGCATGGACTCCTCGTGCTCTAAGCTTTTGCGTGATCTATCTGGTGGGGGATAGAGTGATTCATCTTCCCTTCGTAGACCAATCAAAATTCGAATGGCATGTCTTATTGGAAAATCCTAACCGTTCATCTCACTGACTTTTCTTTCCAGTAGAGAGTAATTGTTTGGGAGAATTACATGATTACCCACTTTTGGGTTTCCCTTTACAAAATTACCCACAAAAAGTTTTGGTCAACAAAAATATCCAAAATTAGGGTTGGGTTTACAAAACTACCTAAAACAGTGATTCTCCTTCCTCTGCCTAATTGTTTTGTCATTTTTACCCCTGGCCAAGATTGTAGCACGGCCTGATGGAGGCCGAGGTGGCAGCCCGGCCTGACGGAGGCTGAGGTGGCAGCCCGGCCTGACGGAGGCCGAGGTGAAGCACGGCCTGATGGAGGCCTAGGTTCAGCACGGCTTTACGAAGGCAGAGATGGAGCGCGGCCTGATGGAGGCCTAGGTTCAGCACGGCTTTACGGAGGCAGAGGTGGAGCGCGGGCTACCACCTCGGCCTCCATCAGGCCGCGCTATCACCTCGGCTTCCATCAGGGCGGGCTGCCACCTCGGCCTCCATCAAGCCATGCTACAACCTTGGCCAGGGGTAAAAATGACAAAACAAATAGGCAGACGAAGGAGAATCACTGTTTTGGGTAGTTTTGTAAACCCAAACCTAATTTTGGATATTTTTGTTAACCAAAACTTTTTGTGGGTAATTTTGTAAAGGGAAACCCAAAAGTGAGTAATCATGTAATTTTTCCTAATTGTTTTAAGGAAAATTAATGTCAAATCGTCATTTAATTAGTATATGACATACTTAAATGCACCACCAGCCAAACCTCACGTCGTGCGTGCTCATGGTTTTTGGAATCTGTATCGGTATTAGCCATCCGTATCGATAAAAATCAACATCGTTTACGTGGCCGATATTGTCTCGGATCGGCTATATCAACCAACTTAGAAAGCTGCACAGGCCGGTTTCGATACTCGACCGATCCCATATCCGTAGAACCGCATGAACCAACAGTAAAACCGTCAAAAAAAAATTTCTTTAAAGGAGAGACGATCCAATGTAGACTGATTCCGATCTCTTATCGGTATTGATATTAGCATCTGTTGATATTGTTTTACGATCGGATATTAATATCAATCTTGTTAAAATCGATATCGATACAATCGATTCGATGCCAATGCTTAAGAGTGTCAATACATAATCGAAACCGTTTATATAAACCAAAATCGACCGGTTATAACCGAATCGAACCTCACCGTAGTAAATTGATCCGACTTTGTTTTATAGGCCATAATTCCGATTCAGAAATCAAACTGAACCGAAAAACCGATGGTTAACTGGCACCTAGTATTAAAGGCTTAAAGTGTTTTGAATTTCAATAGGTCTCTACGAAAAAAGGGGAGAAAAAAAAAAGGGAAGTACTAACGGAGAAGGGAGCTTCACTTTCACACAATCATACTTTTTGATTTTTTAATTTCTTTGATCATAGTTAATTAGTTATAATATGTGTAATCTTTTACATAGAAAGTATATTGTCCTTGGCAAAATGAATGCATATTGTCTTAACTCTTTAAAAAATTTAATATATGTAGGATTCACACTAGTTGTAGGATGCAAACCATTTTCTAAAATAACACTATTAACCCCATGTAAATTGATTGTGAATCTAAGAACAAAAACAGATTAAAAACCGTTAAAATCGAAATAGGATGAAAATGATTATGATTTCATGTTATTTTTATCCGATGTGATTTTGATTTTACCTTATTAAAATGTAAATCGAATAAAAATCAAACTGAATAATCAAAATCGCACCGTTTGACACCCCTACCAATACTTAAGAAACACGGTTTAAAGCGAAAGCCATCTAAAAGACCTGCTAAGATTTCCGACCCTTTTTGGACAAAGGGAAGGATTAAAAAAAAAAAAAAAAAGAAAGAAAATATATCGTGTCGCTTTGTCTCTAGTTTCCATTCGAACACATCGGATCTAATTATTCTCTTTGCTTCGCGCGGGCTTTTCGTCGCATCATTTCCGGATCTCCTTTTTGGCTATTTCACATTTTCACACATTCTCTCTCTCTCTCTCTCTCTCTCTCTCTCTCTTGCATGCAAACTCTTCTTCTCTCTATTGTCTTCCATCTTCAAGCTTCTGCTCTGCAGAAACTGATTCAGATCCTTTTTCCCGATCTCCTTTTCGGCTATTTCACATTGTCACATTATCTTTCCTGTTTGGTTGAGGATCTTTCCTCTAGCTAAATTGACAAGTTTAGTTCTCTATAAGAAGTACGGATCCTGATTGCTGAACCGTTTCTTACAAGTTCAAATCACTTGACGGAGTTTCTCTAGTGAGGTTTGTAATTAATCATCTTTACTTTGAATAGGTTGTTCAATATATTTTTGGATTAATAGTTCGTATGGTGTGGCTGCTTCGTTTTTTATTAGGGCTAGTTGGGCACTTTCTAAGAGATTGAGTTTTGAATTCTTTTTGCAGAGTTTAGTTATGGCGCAAATTCTTCTCCATGGAACGCTTCATGCCACGATCTTCGAGGTGGATAGGCTGAATTCGGGAGGTGGCAATGGTGGCCCATCGATCTTCCGGAAGGTATTATGTTTTGAATTGCAAAGATTGCAATTAAAGAGCATGCTTGCTTCCGTTTTTTTTCCCCTTTAATTTGATATTTTTCTGTTGCTACTGATACGTCCTCTGAGAATCAGACCGCTGCGTAAAACTTTGACATCTAGTATGGTCTTTCTATTCTAATACAAATCTGATTTTATCCTTTTTTTTTTTTTTTAATGGAAATACAAAATGGAATTTGAGATTTGCAGTTTCCCAGGTTCAATCGATGCACTATTTTTGTTTTCCAGGAGTTTTATTTTGCGGTTTAAACCAGTGATTGATTCTTGCGTTTATCTTTGGGTTGGCCTATTAATCGGGGCAAAAAAAAAAAATCCAGAAAAAAGGACAAAAATTAATGTATAAATATTAAATAAATAAATAACATGTTATTGTTCTAAATTGTAATTATTAATTAACATGGAAAAATGGAAAAAGATTCACTATCTTTTACATGCAATGTTCTCAAAATTAAACACTAGGGCAATACATTGCTTAATCAATTGAAGCACGAATTATCATTGGCAAAATCAGGCCATCAAACACATGATTTGATCAATCAAATGTCTTTGGTTGATTTGGACAGTATAGGTAATTCTAGAGTTTTTTGGGATGACCAAATTACCTAGTAATCTGAAGAAATGGGCTCTCGGCCTGTTTTTTCCAGTTTTGTGAAGTTGCATGTGAAGAATCCGGTGAGTTTGTCAGATTGGATTGGCTGACCCATCATTCAGTTGCTGGAATTGGGCGATTGTGAATCAATCTTTAGATCCATGGTTTCCTTTCCCTTTTTGGGTAAACGACGCAGTGCTTACCCCCTTCCCCTATCTTCCTAATTTATTAACTGGCCTAGCTTTCTCAGTATTTCATTGAAGTTCCATAAAATCTGCCATAGATATATGGTCTTCCTGTGGTCTGCAAAAGTTAATCTCTATTTACATTTTACTCAAGACATTTTAATTGTTTTATCTTTCTATGGAGATCTCATTGTGCTTATCTCCTCTTCTAATAAATTATGGATCAAAGGCCTGAATTAAAGAGGTTTGCAGTGAAAAAATGCACAATTTTTTGAATTGTTGGTTATCCCTTCCCCCTCTCTTTCTTTTCTTTTTTCCTTCTTAATTACCTGGTTGCTTTTCTTCTCATGCTCTTAAAGTTGCAAATTTCTGATATGTTTTGCTGTTTCTAAATATGCAACAATTGGAAAACAGTGAACTTTTTATGTGAAGCTTATAAAATCCAAAATTACATTTCAAGATAACGATGCAAGGAAAGGTTTCCACTTGCATACATGACTTCTGTGCTGTTTGGAAAGTTCCACCCTTCACAAATATGTAAATGTATGTTATTGCAATGTATAAACTTTAAGGACTAGTACATGACCTCTTCGATTGTGTCTTGTTAGCTTTTTCCTTGATAGTTTGAGACCCAGTGAAATTGATGTTTTTGTGATTTTGTATTTTCATATTGAATAACTGGAAAGGCAGAAATTGTTTGAGAACCTTCTATCATTTGGTGAAACATAAATTTTGAAATGTTTGATAAGGTTTACATATTTGACATTCTGACCATTCTTTTTTTTCTTAATTTGACTTGTTATAAGTGTTATTATCATTCTTTTGATTTATTCTTATCATCTGCAAATTATTTTGCAGCTGAGGGAGGGAATCGAAGAAAGTATTGGTATTGGCAAAGGGACCAGCAAACTGTATGCAACAATTGATCTAGAAAAAGCTAGAGTTGGCCGGACCAGATTATTAGAAAATGAACCTGTTAATCCAAGGTGGTATGAGTCTTTTCATATTTACTGTGCTCATATGGCTTCTAATGTTATCTTCACTGTCAAAGATGATAATCCCATTGGGGCAACACTGATTGGAAGAGCTTACGTACCTGTTGAGGAAATCTTTAGTGGGGAAGAAGTAGACAGATGGGTAGAAATCTTGGATAAAGACCATAATCCTATAGATGGAGGCTCAAAGATCCATGTGAAGTTGCAGTATTTTGACGTTACTAAAGACGATAGTTGGGCTAGGGGTATCAGAAGTGGGAAATTCCCTGGGGTGCCTTACACATTCTTCTCTCAGAGGCAGGGATGCAGAGTTTCTCTTTACCAAGATGCCCATATCCCAGACAACTTTATTCCAAAAATCCCTCTTTCTGGAGGCAAGAGCTATGAGCCCCATAGATGCTGGGAGGATATCTTTGATGCAATCACTAATGCAAAGCACATGATTTACATAACTGGGTGGTCTGTGTATACTGAGATAAGCTTGGTGAGGGACTCAGGGAGGCCAAAGCCTGGAGGAGACATTATCCTTGGGGAGCTGCTCAAGAAGAAGGCTAGTGAAGGTGTCAGGGTCCTTATGCTTGTTTGGGATGATAGAACCTCTGTTGGTTTGCTAAAGAAGGATGGGTTGATGGCTACCCATGACGAAGAAACTGCTAATTACTTCCATGACACTGATGTCCACTGTGTGTTGTGCCCTCGTAATCCTGATGATGGGGGGAGCATTGTTCAAAACTTGCAGATTTCAACAATGTTCACTCACCACCAGAAGATTGTGGTGGTGGATGGTGCAATGCCAAGTGGAGGGTCAGAGAAGAGACGCATTGTGAGTTTTGTTGGTGGTATAGATCTTTGTGATGGGAGGTATGATTCACCCTTCCATTCCCTTTTCAGGACCTTGGACACTGCCCATCATGATGATTTCCATCAGCCCAACTTCAGTACTGGTGCTTCAATCAATAAAGGTGGCCCTAGGGAGCCCTGGCATGATATTCACTGCCGGTTAGAAGGTCCTGTAGCTTGGGATGTCTTGTACAATTTTGAGCAGAGGTGGAGGAAACAAGGTGGGAAGGACCTGCTAGTTGAGCTCAGGGACCTTGGTGACATCATTATACCCCCGTCTCCAGTTATGTTCTCAGAAGACAATGAAACATGGAATGTCCAGTTATTCCGATCCATCGATGGTGGTGCTGCCTTTGGCTTCCCTGACACACCAGAGGATGCAGCCAGGGCTGGGCTTATCAGTGGGAAGGACAACATCATTGATCGAAGCATTCAAGATGCATATATAAATGCCATTCGTCGAGCAAAAAATTTCATTTACATTGAAAATCAATATTTCCTTGGAAGCTCATTCTGCTGGAAGCCAGATGATATTAAGGTTGAGGAAATTGGTGCTTTGCATCTCATTCCTAAGGAATTGTCACTAAAGATTGTCAGTAAGATTGAAGCTGGGGAGAGGTTTACTGTCTATGTTGTGGTCCCTATGTGGCCGGAAGGGATTCCAGAGAGTGGATCAGTTCAGGCAATATTAGATTGGCAGAGGAGGACAATGGAAATGATGTACACTGATATATTTCAGGCCCTCCATGCTAAGGGGATTGAGGCAGACCTCAGGGACTATTTGACATTCTTCTGCTTAGGGAACCGGGAGATGAAGAAGAGTGGTGAATATGAACCTTCAGAACAAGCAGAGCCAGATTCAGATTATGGCAGAGCTCAGAAAGCACGGCGTTTCATGATATATGTTCATGCTAAGATGATGATAGGTATGTTCTTGTGCACATGCACACTCTGTTACTTGCAGGAATTTGTCAATTTGTAGATTTATGTTGTACTTAATTTCTGATTAGTATTTTTTTTCTATTAAAAAATCATAAAATTCAAAAAATCGTCAAAAATCCATTTTACTGATTCTTTTTACCAAACCAATTTCAGATGTCTTAGAAAATTTCATTGCATGTTTTGAAATTCAACATTTTTTACTATTTTCTTATAATTTATTGATTAAAAAATCATGAAATATACCCAGATAAGTGAAAATACACTGTTTAAGTGCATCAAATTTTTATCAAAGCATACTTTGAGTGCCAAATAACCAATTGCAAGAACTGAAGTGATGTTTTGCACATAATGACTGAAAGATCCATATTATGTTGTTTGAGCACGGCCTTGACGTGTGTGGCAGTGGGTGCCTTTTGTGCAATTGAAGGCAGCAAATGACCCTCTTTTGCATATTGAGAAGTAATTTGTACGAAGAACTAGCCAAAAATCAGTTATACAGGAATTCTAGACTGAACCTAGACACTTACTTGAGTCTTAGCTTTTGTGTTGTATCTATTTTGTCTAACTTCAGCAGTTCTTTGGGTTTCCTATTTTGATCAAATTTGATGTTTTGAGTACTTACTCCCACCCCACCCCCCCCCCACCACCCCAAAAAAAAAAAAAAAAATCATGCTTTGTTTTGCAGTCGATGATGAATACATTATCATTGGTTCTGCCAATATCAACCAGAGGTCAATGGACGGTGCTAGGGACTCAGAGATAGCCATGGGAGCCTACCAACCATATCATCTAGCCACTAGGAAACCCGCCAGGGGTCAGGTTCATGGCTTTCGGATGGCTTTGTGGTATGAGCATCTTGGCATGCTTGATGATTCCTTCCTCCAGCCTGAGAGTGTGCAATGTGTGCAGAAGGTGAACAAGATTGCTGACAAGTATTGGGATATTTTCTCCAGTGAGTCTGTGGATCGTGACCTACCCGGTCACCTTCTCACCTACCCAGTTGCAATTTCCAGCGACGGAACTGTGAACGAATTTCCTGATACAGAATTTTTCCCTGACACCAAGGCTCGCATTCTTGGTGCCAAATCTGACTTTCTTCCTCCAATTCTCACTACATAGATGGGATTCTCTGCTTGAAGAGTAATAATCACTTATCTTCCTCCATCACAGTAGCAATAGTATAGTATTGGTAATAAGTCACGTATTGATTGGTTCTAGTATTTTCGTGCTTTCTGTTGCTGATTTGTGACTGCACATCGTGTATTTTGTTAGCTTCACCTATCTGTTTCTATATTGGGATTGCAGATACATTTGTAGAAAAATGGTAAAAAATTTTGCTAAATGTCTATGAAGGAAAATGAAAAGAAGAATTTCCACTCATGGCATTTTCTTGTAACTAACAATTCTGAACCCAGTTTTACACCTCTTTTCATAACCAATGGTAATCCTTTTCTTGCAGAGATTTTGATACCAAAGCTGAGCTCAACTGTTAACTTAGTAGATCTGAAGTTCATAATTGTCAGGTGAAGTGTAAACTTCACAAGATGCCACATGGCAAGTGTCAGTAGACATGCGTTGGTTCTGAGTCGAATCGTCCCAGTTTGGCTAGAATCAGCCTACCTCATTTGGATTTGGCCGATTTTCCATGACTCAGATAACTCAGTTGAATTGGAATCGGCCCGTTCCGAGTTTTAAAATCCATAAAAGTATATGTGGGCAAAAGGATGTGGTGTGGAATTCATCATCATGAGTTGGGTTTGGTCCTAGAATTTGTTAATTTTTTTCTGACAGAGAGCTACATGATCAGTTGCAAGTTGGTCAAAGTTGAAGCCATCATCTTCCAACAAGGAAGCTTCGTGTTTGTTGTGTTTCTCCCTGTTTGATTTGCAGGTTGCAACTGTGTTGTTTCTTGTTAGCGTATTGAAGAAGAAAGGCTAAAGATGTGGGCCCTCTCCCTCCCTCTTTCCTTCAAAGTCATTAGATAAGGGTGGTGAGTTGGGTCCCTAGATTTGTAGAAGGAAGCTTCATTGTGGGCCCTAAATATGTCATGTCTACGCATCTCAACTCATTTTCCATTAACAATTTAGGAATTGAGATCTTATTATTATTTCTAATATGAGGGGATTTGTTGCAATAATCTGTTAAACCAAATTCCTATTAATTTTGGATTCTCCTTACCCCAAAAAATTAGAAAAAATTACATGATTATCTACTTTTGGGCTTCCCTTTACAAAATTACCCACAAAAAATTTTAGTTAACAAAAATATCCAAAATTGGGTTTGGGTTTACAAAACTGCCCACCCAAAGTTTCAGTTAACAAAACTATCCAAAATTAGGTTTGGGTTTACAAAACTACCCAAAATAGTGAGTCTTCATCTTCCACATATAATCATGTATTTTTTTATTACTGAAACTTTGAGTGGGTAGTTTTGTAAATCCAAACTCAATTTTGGGTATTTTTGTTAACTTAAACTTTAAGTGAGTAATTTTGTAAAAGAAAACCTAATTTTGGGTGTTTTTATTAACTGAAACTTTTGGTGGGTAATTTTGTAAAGGAAGACCCATAAGTGGGTAATCAAGTAATTTTCCCAAAAAATTACTCCAGAGTTTTGAATGAGTTTTGACGGTTGCGCTCATATTTTTGTAGGGAAAAGAAGTACTCTTACCAAGTGTGGATCATGTAAATGTGTTATAATAAACATCAACTAATACAAAAATAAATAAATACAGATTTGCCAAACACAGAGATTTAAGGAGGTTCACACACCGATATGGTGTGCTACGTTCTCGGGCGAAAAAAAAACATGTTTCACTATGTAAAAGAAATATTACACACAAATAGGGGTGATAAAACTCGTTCTGAAATCTTAGCTCGAAAAACTCCCAGATTATAACTTCTTGCTAAACAAGGTGATAGTGCATTATATACTTCTCCAAGTCGCGGGTCGATCCATCAAGTTGCGGTTGATCGGGTTAAATCATACCATAGGGCCTATGCCCCGCACCCCCATACGAGATCAGTGTCGGGCTCCACGCTTGGGCCTATTGGTCCAATTCCTCTACTTCCATCACAGATGTCAAAAAAAATTAAAAAATTATAAATTATAAATAAAAATAAAAAATAAATAAAAATTTGGATCACCACCAAAATATATCGAAACGGGTCATTCTTCAATATGAGTCAATAATTCAAGACAAACTTAATAAAATGATATCTTTTTTCTCCACCATTGGTATAATTTGTAAATTCCTTCTCCACACTGGCATCGTGGAACCCTCGACCACTTTTTATCTGAAATTCTAAACCATTTGGCACCAAGACCATCAGAAACTTTTCAGTTTTGATCGGTCAGATCGGTTCGGACTGAACTTTGGCACCTTTGATGCTGTTTCTAACTAAACAGACCCTCACCGACCAAACCCTCTTTTCCCTCTTAAAAACGGGAAAGTCCAATTTTTTTTCCTTCTATAATATAAGCGAAGTGGCATCAATTGCTTGGTTGCTATTCTCATACGACTCATACCTGTGGCTCTGTGTGATTAAAATAAGCCCATCACCATGACTTTGTCTAAAAAGCAGATTACACAACTATGAAGAAAGTGGGTGTTTAACAAAAAGAAAAAAAAAAAAGTGAAAGTGAGTGGATCCTCAAAGCTTTAACACAAATTTAGTGATTTGCTTTATTTTTCTTGTGGACCTGCAACTTCCAAAAAGGCTAAACTCCTTCCCTCTAGTATTCTAACATGTGGGTCTCAAAGTCCATAGAACACAAGAAGACTCCAGGCTGAGCCCCACTGGTACACATGGTTCTTCACCATTGAAACACATAGTTCCATTCCCTATTTTGGAGTCCTGGCTCACTATCATTGTACCATTTGGACCATAACAAGTCAGACACATAATCTCATCACCTTTTGTAGAATCTAGAACAAGGGTGAAGACTCTTCATATATACCAACAAGTGTGGATCATGTAACAAAAGTTGTGAATCTTGTCAACCTAATCCTTAATCTTTGTTTATTGAATCGTTTTAAAGAGTGGATTAGAGTGGGGAAGGAGGTACTGGGGGAAGGGTTAAACAACCTAACCCTGATAAGATAATCGCTTCAAACAAGAAGTTATGAATTCAAGGGAAAAAGATCCTCAAAAAAGCGGAGCAGGATCCTTTTTCAGCCATGTTCTCTCATAGAACGAGTCATGGGATTTACATTGACATTTTTTCTTCATACAACATATGAACGTTTTACTGAATAAATCTATCCCCGTTTTTTCAGAGGCAAGTTCATGCAGTGACATTGTGAGAAACTTCTATTTTTGATTCGAAAAGGAAAATCTTGACCTAAAGTTAAATCAAAATAATGTAAGTCATTAACATATCAAACCCACTATCAAAAAATATTCTTCAAAGCAAACACAACCATTTAAAATAATGAAAAGAAACAAAGAAGTGGACAAAGTCAAAACTCCTAGTCCTATCTATTGTAGTTTGTAGGAATCCACTTGGTAATAATCATTTTAGCATTTGGTTATTGACTTAGTATAATGTTGTCTCCATTAACAAAACTATAGCTTCTAGAAGGTCTTGCTATTTCTTTTCTTTTTTTTTCTTTTCTTCAGCAAATTATAGCTTTTTATTTCTAGAAGGCACTGTTGGGTCATAGGTGAGTGGTGCAAGTTATACAATATTGAGAATATAGTGACAATAGTGGAAATACTTGTTCTTTTTCTACGTTGACACTCTCTTTTTTCTGACCATATGAATCCCATTGTTGATAAAATCATTTTGTGGAAGAGTTTTTTATCCAAGAGTGCGACCCCTATACCAATACAATCCCATGAAAGCATGCATAAAAGCATTAGTAATGTGGATATTTTCACTTTTGATGGGCGATGGGGTGGTCGTTTCATCCTTCTCTATGTCTGAATGCAGAAGCCACACTCCCAGATGAACTCCTTTTTTGTAATCATTTTTTATATCATAATTAGTGTCACATGAGATCGAGATTCCTCTTATACTGGTGTCTTTATATAGAAAATTAAAAAGATAAAAACAAAACTAAACATTATTGAAATAATATTACTTTATGAACGTAGTTTTTCCATGTACTGACTATCATATAACGGTTATAACCACCCTTTAAAAAAAAGGAGGATTTATAATTTTCTATATGACAGATTCTTTCTCTTGTTTTGGTTTTATTTTAGCTTAGTATAGAATATAGATATTAAATAAGGTGCCCTTTGGCCACACTCTATGGACACTATGAGGTCATAGGTCATATCGTCTACAGCCACTCTTATCTGCTCCTTCTATTCTTACCCACTTGATGCATATGCTCTATTATAAACCTCTCTCTAACCTAATTCTTAACCTTTCTTGACGACAGGTTATTTGCCGTATTTACCAAAGTTTTCAAGTCAAGGAAATTATCTCCCTCCTCTTGCCATTGGTTTATTGAACTGACCAACCATGGTTTGATTATTTTCAATTGCTGTTTCAAAAGACCAAATGAGCCACGGTTTTTATAATGGGAAAAGGATCTCTGAGCCACTGGGCTGGGTACCCTAATATTTTTATGTTTTTTTTTTTGTACTAACGATGGGTATTCAAGCCTTCGGTCTGACTAGTCCCGTAGATCCATACTAACCCTACAATAACATGAATCGGGTCATATTGGTATTAAATGAAAACCATTCAACTTTCATTGAAATATTTTTGTCTCTTTTTATTCTCTCTTTTTCATATTTGAAATGATTTTGCTGCCTTTCAATGTGCTAATATTTTTACTAGTGCACTTCTCAATGATGCTTGCTTAAAGAACCCTGTTCCTTATAAATATTAGGTTAACCCATCCAATTGTTAGGATGACCAACAACCCTGAGCCTTGTTTGTTTTCATGATAGCATAAAAATTTTACAAGGTGACCAAGGCAAGGCAAAGCTCTGTATCAATATGGATTGGGAGAAAAAGTTTGGCACACCACCCTTATACCACAAGTCAACTCTATTGTTTCTCTCTCTTTCTTCCTCGTTTGAATTGAGCCCATGCCCCGTCCTGTATGATCCCTCACCTCATGTCCCCATTGATGTTGTTTGCTAAAACTTACCACATGGGGTCAGTGTACCCCTCACCCTTTTTTTTTTCTTACTTATTCTTAATGAACTGCCCATTGGGATATTATTCCCACACAATAGAGGGGAAAGGGGAATGATAAAAAGATAGGGGGAGGAGGCACACTAAATACAAACTCACACACTATGTCACTATGTGATACGAGTTGAACCATTGACCTCCTTGTGCTCCGGGCATTGGATTCACAGCAGGTTTGCAAAATCAAATTGGATCGACTGATCCTTTATGGAAACTAAGGTTTAGGGTGGTATGCATATTTGAGAGAGGGTAGTTTTGTCATTATAAAATGGGTTATAAAATGTTTTTTTTTTTTCCAATAAAAGGGTGTTTTGGGTATTCATGAAATGTAGCCAAGTACGGGTATGGTCTATAGTGGTACCTAAACTACCCATACAGTTCTTATGATGGATGAACTCATGAACCACTGAAATCCATCTCTTGCGCATGGACCATTGATGATTGGACCTCAGCAAATTAGTTTGGTACCTAACCTTCCCTTCATTTGATCCATTTTCTATGGAGTGTAGAGAAAGCAAGCCCAGCTTCCCATTCGTTTCAACTCAAGAGTTCAAAAAAGGAGAAAGGCAAAATACTCTGTTTCTTTGTCCTCCTCCCCCTTCTCCAAATGTGGTGGTGAAAGATCCCCTTGGCTACTCTAATTGACCCGTTTCAATGAACCATAAATCTTTCCCCTCCCTAAAATTGATTAATTTTGTCTCTAGTAATGCCATTAATGACTCATCATCCACAAATTAGGCAACTTAAGTAAATAAATTTTGGTCCCAATGTGTTTTTTCCTTTTGTGCTTAAACCTAAAAACAAGGTTAGCTTTAACCTAAAAACAAGGTTAGCTTTAAACCTTTCTTTTGGACTAAGGTTTTTTGTTTGATTTGCATAATACTTTAAACTTGGTGCTTGAAAGGAGAAAGGCGAAATTCTTTGTTCTTATTTTGTCGCATAAAATACTCAATAGGATTTAAAAGAATAGAATCAAGATCTGACTCAGATCAAAATTGGTCTAAATTAATCAGAGATCGATCAAAATTCACCATAATATGCCCTAGCTCTAGAAATCCAATACTAATCGACTAGAATCTTATCCTGGTTCTTAAAACAGCAGGATCCAGATTAGTTTCGACAAATGGATAGGTTTGGAATCAATACATTTTTAGCATCTAGTGCTTTTTTGTAATCCATACCAATCCCAATTCTTGAAATCATGGTCCTCTCCCTTCATTCAAATGTAGTAAAAGATCTCCTTTGTATTCCAATTGACCCGGTTCAATGAACCATAAATCTTTCCTTTCCCTAGAATTTATTTCTCTAGTAATGCAATTAATGACTCATCATCCGCAAATTCGGCCACTAAAGTAAACAATTTGGTGGCATCAATTTTTCATTTTTCTCTTGGTCTTAAAAACAGGGTTAGCCTTTGACCTTTCCATTCATCCAAGGGTTTTTCAGTTAGTGCTTGTACTTGTTTAGTAACGGCACTAAAGGCTACCAATCCAGTGAGAAGGAAAGGAATCAAAACAAAAAAAATTATAAATAAAAGGAAAAAAGTAACTCGTGATATGGACGGGTCATCTCCCAGTCGGGACTCGTGAGTGAAGTCAGTAGAAACGAGACTCCTTTCTACCTTTGGTGTATTCGCCGCCTTCTCATGCGGTGAACCGTACACGAGCGAAATTTCCACTGATCCTTTTCTCTCTCTCCCTTTCTCCCTCTCTCTCTCACTCTATTTATTTATGTTTATGTTTCCGATACAGATGTAACGCCTCTCCTTCTTCAACCGATTCCAAGGAAAGAAACAAAGAAAACCGTTCTTGGGTCCTCTCTGTTATCTTCTCTTCTCCTCTTTTCTGTTCTGTTCTGGTCTGTTCTACCATGTCTGCTATTCTGAGTTCGCAGGGGGTGGCTTTAGCAACGGCTATGGCTGTTTCAGGAACAGTAATTCTCTTCGCCTTCTGTCTCCAGAAGCCTCTCTCCACTACCCAGTTCGTTGTTGATCAAAATTCCGAATCTTCGCGAAGAATTCTACGATCCTGCATCTCTTCCGGTTCGTGGGCTTTCTGGGTTCTCTGTTTTCTTTTACTTCTTTTGATAACTCTAGTTCTCTGCATTTGACTCAGCTCTGTTTTTTGTTTCTGTTTTCAGATGGGAAGAAGAGAGATAAATCGAAGAAGAAGAAAAGGGTTCATTTTGCGGCTGATGTGGTTGATCCGATTAGGAACGGTGAGGAATTCAGGAAGGAACAGAGCAAGAAATCAATGACGTCTAATAGAATTTGCAGGTCTCAAAGCTACAGAGTTCAAGAAATGTCTTCAAATCGAATGGCTTTGTATAATGGAATTCTCAGGGATCGTGTGCAACAACAACGGATGGGTTGCTCGTATTAGATCTATCTGCAATTGGAGTTCATCTGTGATTATCAATATCTGTGATTATAGTTTCTTAACTCTCAATTTTGTAAAAAGATAGAAGTAGTTGATGTTGTTGTTGTTGTTGTTGTCTGGGTCAGTTCATCCGTTTGTGAATATAATATAATATAATAATAATTACCTTTTTTCTGTCTCTTCTGACTGCTATTGACAGACAATGGATCATTTAAGTCTTCGCCTTTTGGACTTTCCTTCGATTCATCGAGCAGAAATAGAATTTCTTTCTCCAAAGCTTCTGCTACCCGCCTCTGTCCCACCGCCGTACGCAGACGCCTTTGTGTGGTAATGGTTAAGTGGGTTTTTTTGCCGCTTTGGATTCGTATATGTATGTATTATGTGTGTTTTGAGCCTTTTGTGGAGATCCTAATGACCCATTGAACCCTAAAATGGCCTTTCAACACTAATGGCTCGTTAAAGCACAAAAATCCTCCATGGAGAAGCAGTGAAAGATCCAACAGTGGGGGTGTATATCGGGGTTTTCTCAGCTGTTGAATCTTCACTGTTACTCATCGCTCATCATAGAAGATTTGAGTATCTCGTTAAAGCCTTGAAAGGCCTTCTTGTCCATTGTGTGAGTATGTGTGTTTTCTTATTTATTTTGTACTCACATGTGGATTGTTCATATGGTTAGGGTGAATTAGGGATTATATGGATTAATTGAGGTGCGCGTAAGCTAGCCTAGACACATTTTTTAACAAAAAAAAAAAGGGAAAAAATTACCCATTTTTGGGTTTTCCTTTACAAAATTACCCATTATTTGTTTCACTTAACAAAAATGCATAATATTAGGTTTGGTTTTACAAAAATAACCAAAACAGTGTTGCTGCTTTAATTATGCATCTTTTTTGACTTTTTAACCCCTCCACCTTCTCCTCTTCTCTGATCATAGTGTCCACCCTTGCAATCCTCCACCCTTTTGGCCCCCATCTCTATAGATAATTGCTGCCATCCACCGCCAATTTGAACCTGCAAATCTCACAACCTAACCCCCACAACACCTCCACCGTACTCTTCCTTAATCAACAAACCCTTCGGCACTTGCAAACCCTTCAAGCAAGCAAAACCGGCGAAGCACCTAAAAGGAACCACAAGTACATCGAAGCTCGACACTGCCACCATCAATACCAGCAGCCTCCTATCTATCTTAATCCACCTAGAAAAGAATAAATAAATAAATAACGGGTTTAAAGTCTCTCGTGAATGAACTAATAATCTAGGGTTCCAGAGGTGATAATTTTAATATCTTTCTCATTTTAGCCAAGGATAATTACATGTTGTTTTTCTTTGATCGCCACCATTGATCTACTGAGATGCACAATGAGGACACAGAAATAATTTTATTCATGTTTATTTCTCTCATTTTATTGTTCTAATTTGAGTGTTTTTTAGCTTTACTTGGACTTATGGCCCCAAAATTGAAACGGAGATGGAGATGAGTCATTTAAATGGGTTGATGTCTTCTTCCTCCTCATAGGACTTGTCCTTGAACTCCTAAAATCAGCCTCAAATTTTTCATTGAAGCCGACAAACATGTGGCGTTGCATGTCCTGGGTTTTGACAAGAGCGGTGGGATTGGGGGCTATTGCAATAAGGGGTGTGTGGGAGTTGGTGGCTAGTGAGCATGGTCGAGGGGAGAGGTGGTGAAGCTGATGGGAGTGGTGGTGGACGAGGTGGCAGCAGCGGCATTGGTATATTGAAGATGAGGGGATGGGGATACAAGGCTGGCATAGGGAATTAAGGGCAAAAATATCAAAATATGTTAGAGGATGAAGGAAAATCACTGTTTTGGTTAGTTTTATAAATCCAAACATGTTTTTGTGTTTTTTTGTTATTTAATACATACAGTAGATAGTTTTGTAAGGAAAAATCTAAAAATGGGTAATCATATAGTTTTTCCTCTAATTAATGATTCAAGGGTTGAGAGAGAACCTAAAGATACGTGTCCATATATTAGGATGCATGTCAAGGGTTTTCCTAGACCTTGGATCCCTAGTTGGACGTCCAATTATTTGGAGAGGAACCGAATCCTTAAATGGATTATTGAGAGGGAGAAAGAAGAAATTTTGGTTGGGCTGTTGAAGTTGTTTAGGGGACGATTTAACGATTTTATAAGCTTATGGTGGAGGTTGGGGTTTGCCACTACTTTTCCAAGAATGAGGTACTCCATCCAATGGTAACGGCGAACACACATAGGTATGTGCATTATTTTCATGAGGAGCGAGAGAGAGGGACACAAGCCTGACAGCTCATAGCATGTCCAGACTTCTCCCATAAGTTTGACCACAATTTTATTTTTTTAGATAAAGTTTCCTCAAATGACAGATCACGTAAAGGTCTCCAGTCGGCACTAGGGGATTGAAACACTTGGCTTCATCACATGAAAAGGTCAAATGATAAATCCAACCATTGAATTCTTAGGAGATGATCTACCTAAATTCAATCACTTATTTTTATTGATATGCATTTTCATGTTTATACATTTACATTTATTATGTTCTTCAGATTTCGATTCTCTCTAATTTCTTAATGCTTTAATTTGAATTAGAAAATGAGTAATCTAAATATCTAATGCACGAGGTTCTCACTATTGCAGGATCTGAATGGACAAGTGTATGAAACCTTACCCTTCACTTTATTTTGTCACATGAAAATTTCAGTAAATGGCTAAGAGAAAATGATAGCTAAGCTTTTTGCCTCCTTGACATGTGGGCCTTTTATCCATGCGTGGCACCCATTGTGGAGGTTGATTCTGTTGCCGATCCCCTTGTGGACCATCTATCTTTTGCACAATTTAATGAAAACACATGGTGAACGTGTATTGCAGCAATAACAACGAGGCAAACCTTTGACTTGAATTGACTTGACCTGACCATCATGGACTCAAGGGGATTGGGGAGACCCCTTCCTTTGTTTTGTTGTAGAGCTTGAATCTCCCATCTTATCCAAAAAAATAAAATAAAAATAAAAATTTCCTATCATTTTTGATTTATTTAATTTTTGTTTCATTTCTACCTATTTATTTTTTTTTTTTTATATGTATGTACACTGAATTCACGAACATTTACTTAACCTAGTAGTGCTACTTGAAGAATCCGCTCCCAGGGGAGGAGGTTCTAAGATTGAACCTTGTCGTATGCATGTGTTAGTGGGTGAATGTGTATGTTTAGGTGGCCATTGACCCTAGATTCGGTTCATCTCCATAGAGTGAATTGTTTAGTGTTGAGTGTGGATCAAAATAGGAATGAATGGATTGAGTAGGTAGAAGTCATTCTGACTGTTAGATTTGTTTCCTTCACATGTCACACACTCAGGCCTCTGTGGCCATTTTATGGACAATGCACTCTAATACTTTATAGATTCATTTCCTTTGCGTACTTTCTGGGTAATGCATTCTAATACTCTGGATTCATTTCCTCTATATCGTTTCTTCCACGTGTCATGCACCCAGATGGCCAAACCTCTATAAGTCCTCTATGGGCGATGCACTCTATGGAGAGAAGCTGAATTCATTAGTCCTTGTAGCGCCCAATAGGCTACTGACCAATGGCCAACAATGCTTAATAGTAGATAAAGACTCCGTTTGGTGATGTTTCAGAAAAGCATTTTTGGAGTTTTTTCGTTCTAAAACAGAATAAAACGCTTGCTGCATCTATAGTATGTTTCATTTTTTTTGTTTTTTTTTGATAAAAAATGAAAAAAATAAACCAGTAGAAATGGGAGTTTACAAAATGACAAAAGACAATTCTATCATTTCAGTTTCATTAAAAAATTAAAAACCATATTTTGATACAAAAATTAAAATTTTTATTTTTAACATGAAACGTTTTCAGAAACATTATCGAAAGCAATGTTACAGAAACAAAATTTGTAAGCTGAAGTGTCGTATTTGCTATCTGGCAGACGTCATCTCATTCTTCTTATTTTGGGTGTTCGTTGGGGCGTTGGACTTCTTTGTAACACGACACGGCGTGTGGCATGCGTACATCTGGTGGCTGTAGACCCTTGAGTATGCGCGTCCATATGCTGGGATATGTGCCTGGATGCGCTACATCCCATGTCTGTGGCGCTACGGAGAAACTTGGGGCACTACATTAATGACACCACCATGTATCGGATTTTGACAGAAAATAATGATCACAACGATTGAAGGACGCATTGTTCTCCATTGGATTGGAATTCCAGCTTGTATACCATTCTCATTGGAGGGCCCACACTCTTATTTTTCAATTCAAAAAAATGGTTGGGCCGGAGTAATTTGAAGTATGATATGGAATCATTTCTTGTATGCGAATGCCAATAAGTGGATATATATAGGAGTAGGTGATCATTGGTCTTAATAACGTCTAGTAGATTGATCATTGATTAGTGATGCTCATTAGGATAAAGGAGGAAAAAAATTTGATCTGCTGCTTTGTTTATCTATCGTGGTTTTAATTGATATCGATAATTGTATCAGTCTCAGCCAACATTAATACATTATGAATACAGATCAATCTGAATCGAACAATTTTACCCTTACTTTTGGTGGTGAAATGAACCTATTCATAAAACAATGTTTTAGAGTGATGTAATCTGTGGGTCCTAATCTAGTAATTAGGGGACAGGGATGCCCCATCTAATAAGATAAGTGATCGTATCTTTATAATTTGCCTAGATTTCTTTTTTAATAAAGCGAAATCCAAGGGGACAAAGCAATCAAGATTTCTCTTATAAATTTAGAAGTTTTGGTGTGGTTTGGACAGTTGTGAACCACGTTGCTATATCCTATTGATCGACCGTCAACTGCAATTGTTGTGGTGTCTTGTGGGGAAAAAGAAAATTACATCTCAAATTGGAAGTTTGTGAGAGTATACCAACTTCACTTAATTCGGATTCTGCAATATTTGAATGGTAAGTTGTGTTAAATAATCACTCTCAAGTCTCACCTTAGATGGTTCAATTAGATCATTCGCCCAACCAAGAGCAATGAAGGCTATACTTAACGTGTGAAAATCGTATGTAGCTACTGTATTGGTACAGTGACTATCGAGTGATTGAGTGTCTTTTAAGGTCCATGCCTAAATGTTCTTTGCCGTCCGATATTCATCACACTTCACCACTCACTACAGAGGATGTGGACTCATGCTCAACACTCTCAAAATAAAAAAGAAAAAAACTTCAAAAAATGGGAAAAAAAAATTAATAACAAGGAGTAAACTTATTTTAATGAATAATTGATAAGCATCTCACCCTCTATTTATAGAGCCAAAAGTCTCTTCATGCAAGATGTAAGGATTTTCCAACATTTTGCTTTATTAAAGTAAACAATAGGGTGATCGTAAATTCAAATCTTAAAGGCAATAAACACACAATAAGAAAAAGATTTTAAACATATTTTATAAATTTAAAAGACACATAAATACAATAATAAGTAAAAAAAATATTAATAAAAAACATTTTACTCCTTCTAAGAGTACCTTCACCATTATATTCTTCATAAACTGATCTTTTAAGATCAATTTACTGTCTAGTGAATCAAGATCAACATTATTGGTTAAAGGTATTTCAATATTAGGTGAGTCTTTCTTTATAAGAAATATATGTGCTCAAAAAATCAGCATCTTTACATTCTATGATGATGTTAACATAAAAAATATAATTCTTAATTTCTTACCAAGAAAAAAAAACCAAATATATATCATCTATTGATTTAATTACCAACAATTTATAAATCAATTTATAAGTTGCATTATGAAGTGCAAAACCATCCGATATCAACTGATACAGCCCGATCTATATCGATATCAAAATGGTATCAGCAGTAACCCTGACCCATACTCGATACCGTTAACTTAAACCATGCTGAAAGCCTCAAACCTTGCTTCCAACTCCGGACGTCACTGTAGATCTCGATGGCTATTCCTTCCGTATGAAAGTGACCGAAACGCTATGGCGTGAACTGGCTGCGCCCCTTCAAGGAAGGCGATGGATATTGGATACGCCGTATGACACACGCTTTCAACAAAAGGCCATGATAGAGTGTGACGTGTGCGGTCACTATAAGCCACAAATCAAAAAAGAAAATGACGTGTGCAAATCACTGTCCAGTCGTTTCCTAAAATCCAATCGCGTGAGATTTTTGTGGTCCATAGCCCTCTCTCTCTCTCTCTCTCTCTCTCTCATATAATTTGGTGGCTCAAATCTCTCTCTATTAGTCAGAGACAAGGGACCAACCCAAAGCGAATGATGCAACAACTAAATAATAGAGTTAAGCGACTCTCAATGCCTCACCACCAATGTTTCTCCCTCTACCTTTACCTCTGCCTGACCTCATCCAACCTTCTTTACGTGTATGCATTATTTATCTCATATAAAAACATTTTTTATTATTATGATTAGGGTAATTTACAACGCCACCCCTTAAAGAATACCACTATTATACAGACACCCCTTTTGTTTCACCAAATTAGGTTCAGACCCCTTACCGTTAGTCACCATTAAATGAAGAGTTAAAATGACCATTATACCCTCCCCCTCCCTCTTCCTCCTCTTGAATGATATCTCCGAGAAGCTCAGGAGCATTCAGGAACTGCGCCGTTGTATCTCATCCGATTCCATCCCTCTGCTTCTAGGTTTTTGAGATTCTAAGAGGAACTCAAGAGACCCTTTTGAGGGAGAAAGAGCTTTATCAGAGACATTTATTTTGATTTGCTACCTCTTTTCATCATCATAGATGGTCGATCGATCGATCGAAAGATTTATTTGTATACCATAGACCGAGACGAACTGACGAAGAGGAAGAAACACAGAAAGCAAAAGTAAAGAGGTTTTTTTTTTTTTGGATAGGTTCAAATGGATTAAAAACATTGCCCATTACCCGTTACCCATTACCCATTACCCAAAATCAAAATTTTAGCAGCTGTATACCTTCAGGGAAGGATCAACGATAGGTGCCCGTTGGATTTCTTCCAAATGGCGATCTTCTCAAATACTTCAATGAGGAGGACAAAATGGCGATTCGGAGGGTTGCAGTGGCCACCGGTGTAGGCCGTAAGGCCATAGTTGGGAGCATAGAAGTTGATGGCGGTGACGATGATGGAGGTGAACCAAAGTTGCTGTGAGTGTGAACCAAAGTTTCCTGCCAAATCTGACATCTCATCATCCGACTCGATCTGATCGAAACCAGAGAAGCAACCGCCAGTCTCTGAATCGTTAACCATCGTATCTTGTTGGAGATTCCATCCGAATTCGCTCAAAAAACTACTCTCTCGATCGCTGCTAAACAAGTAATGTTTTGATCTCTATTCCCGCCGTATATGTGGATCCTAACATTCTTCTTCTGTGATTCCAGAGACAGTGAAGATTGGGAATAAGAGGATGACAATGGGTTTCGCAAGGGCTTACGGTTGAGAGACATTGTTAGTTGCCGCTAGTTCTACTGGTCGCCGTTGTCGTTGATACCGCTGCTGCAGCCGCTGTGATCTCCAGTGTTTTGAACGATCATTGGTGGTTCAAATCTATCAATTAGGGAATGGGACTTATTACATGGATATTTTAGGTAGTTCACATTTAGTAAGGGCATTTTGGTATTAAAAGAAAAATATAATAGCTGACATCAGCATATAAGGTATATTCCATAACAGTGACTGACAGTAGGGGGTCTGAGTCTAATTTGGTGAAAGTGAGGGGGTGTTCCTATAATACTAGCATTATCCAGAGGGTGGTGCTGTAAATTACCCTTATGATTATTTTTCTTTTAGGGAAACTAGATAGAAATAGGACATCCTGATGAGCATGAGCTTCTTACACACCACAACTCATCAATTGTGGTAGGTGGTCAATAAAACTTCAAATTTTACTCCATGATCCTCAAAGTACTTTTTTAGTATTTTATTATTTTTTAATTCTCTTGCCAGATTAAGAAAATTTTCCAATGATGATTATTATGTGATAAAAGGTGATTTCATTCATGGTTTTCATCTAGTTATAAGTACTATATTCTTGGTCATTTGCGATATTTGTCAATATCTTGGTCATTTGTTCAAAGAGCATCATATTGGCTTTAAAGCAGTTGCAATGACAAGTTGAAGTCGAACTGTGATGTACTTAGCAACAAGATTAAAGATCTCTTCATAATCAATGCAAAATTCTTCAAAAACTTTTGGTAACAATACGAGCTTTGCCAGCATGGGGAATAAGGGTGTTAATCGGTTTGATTTCGGTTTAAACGATGCAATTCAATTCGGTTCACATTTATTTGGCTGAAATCAAAATCGCACAATTTACTAAACGGTTGCACTTTCTGAAACTGCAATCGTTTAGTAAATAGTTTCGGTTCCATGGTTTCTACACAGTTAACAATCGGTTTGCTAGTTTATTCACATGTTTACAAAAATTTGCTTTTGATAATAAATAAGTCAATCTTGAGAATGTGAAATGCAAACCATTATGTTTTGTTAAAACAACCGGACAACTAAGCAAAAGAAAATATTACATTGAGAAAGTGAAATGCAAACAAAACTACTAATAAACGCCCGGTGGTAGTGGTGGATGATGCTAAAGTAGGAGAAGAAGGCTCTGAAAACACATATTCAAAGGCTTCAAATAATTCCTCTTCATCCGTCTCAGCTATATAAAAGAAGAAAACAATTACTTAGAATGTGAACTTAATGTCCAAAGAATTTTATACGTGGTTAAAAGAAAAAAATATTACTTCCAAAAGTTGGTTAATTATTCGTTATACAGGTTTATCGGATTGATTTTGACGGTTTAAACGGTTTGATTTTCACGATTTCAATTCGGTTTGAAAACAACGGGTTAAACGATTAAAAGGATCCAACCCGTTTAGCTAATCGGCTTGAAAATTGAAAGCAGAACTGAACCATTTACTAAACAGTTTCACGGTTTTGGTGTAAATGGCTCTATTCGATTTCGGTAAACGGTTTCAATTTCAAATTCACATCCTTAATGGGGAATATCCTTGTCTTGTTGCAAGGCTCATTTGGAATTGTGGATCATAAGGTGGACAAGGTTTAAGTATACACAAATCAGACATGAGATCATCATCTATAATTAGATTAGAATCGGTTAAAATCTCGTTTTTTTTTTTTTTGGTAACTAGAATCTCAATGAATTGGAATCAAGAATATTCCCAAAATCAATGAATTTTGGAGTTTTTTTATTCAATAACTTGGGGATCTTGCTATAAATAGTAAGTTTAATTGATTATTTGCTATTTTATTGACTAAAAGGAAAAAAAATAATAGCAAAAAATGAAGATTAGAAAAAGGTTGTAGGGACATGGTAATGCTGCATCAATCAATCAAATTTAACACATTTAACTTGGGAAAATTAATGGGGCAGATGATAATGATCAGTGGCATTAACCATAGATTAAACCTTATTCAATATTAATCCTCCAGATTCTCATTGCTTTGTCTTCTTTTACTAGAGATGTTAGAATAATCTTAAGCAGGTTATCATTAAATCCAACCAATGTTTACTTGTAGATAAGAAGTAAACCAGACTATTGTCAGTTTGTCACCTTTCAACATCAAAATAAACCAAAAAAGTCCATTTTTTTCATCATGTGAGGGCCAATGAAGAAAGAAGTACTGGAAGAAAAAGCTTCTAAAATTGGATGATTGTCCTTGTATTATTAAGCTATATTCAAGATGCTATTCCTCCAAGTAAGCCTTCATCATGAAGTAATTTTGCTTTTCATTGAAAAATATATACAACCAAATCACACTTTAAAGAGAAGACTAGAATAAGAAAAGATATACAACAAATAGGTTGTGGCTTAGTCATAAAATTGACACTTCATTGCTTTTGTAGAACCACTAAAAACCCTTTTTTGAGTTCTTTTTGATACAGTTTTGATGGATAGCCCAGTGGCGGTAGCTTCGGCTTGTAGAGTCGGCACCCAGGGGAGGGGGTCATGAGATTGAATTCTGTTGTATGCATTGTGTGTGTGTGTGTGTGTGTGTGTGTGTGTGTGTTTACTTATTTATTCTGTACCCACCCGTGGGTTGCCCAGATGGTTAGGGCGAACTAGGAATTGTGTGGATTAGGCGCACGGTCTCAGGTTCAATTCCCCAGATGGTTAGGGCGAACTAGGTATTGTGTGGATTAGGCGCACGGTCTCAGGTTCGATTATCTATCTATGCATCTGCAATTTAATAGGTTGCTGTGATAGTCTCCCCGAGGATTAGTCAAGGTTGACAAAAAAAAAAAAAAGGATGGTAATTGTCCAATTTGTGATGAATTATTAGGTTTAAGATTAGAGAAAGAGTTTAGTGTGGGGGAATCTCTCAGGCCACGTCATTAACATTCATGATTATTCCAATTGGTGGATCAATCAACTAAGCAATCAGTTTTCTTTGAGTTTATTAGATTTTTTTTTTAGGTAAATATTAGAATTCAAGTTCAATCAAATATCTCATTTTGTATTGGTTATGCATGTGTACCAATACACTAGATAATATTGTGCACCCTTCCAACTCTAAGTGGAAATAGATAGTTTAAATTTTAAAAATGAAAAAATAAAAATAAAAAATGGATTGATTAGATTTGACTTGTGATTTTTGAAAACTTAACCTTTCATTGTTACAATAACTACTCTAATAATAATAATCAAGACAAATTTTTTTTTTTTGGATAGATCCAAGCTAGGCTTTAGAAAAATATGAATTAAAAATTTCTCTAAGATTCATATTCTTTATTAAACAAAGGACCTCTAATATGTGATGATGAGTGATCTAAGCCTGAAAGTTAAAAAACTTTAAGGGAAATTAAAGAAAAAAAAAAAAATGTAAATGAAGGATCTAAAAAGAGATTGCAAATTAGCTCAAAAACTATTGTTTGATAATTTCTATAACTAATGGGAAAATGTTATTTGAGCCAAAGGTCATGTTAGCACCTTCTTTTTCTCTCTCTCCTCTTATCCCTATATGAAATGATTTCACTATCCTCCTATGTATGAAGTTGTTCATCCATAGTAAGTTTGGTACCAAAAAAAAAAAAAAAAAAGGTATGAATACTTACGGAATTATATAAGAACTGTTGATTTGTTGTTGTCTTCGAATTCGGCTCCTCTCCAATTAATGGGGTACCAAATTAAAGTGATCCAAGGGTTGTGAAGATTTTAGGCATGATTCCCAATACATGGATGTGTATCCCCAGGTCCTCCTAACCCTTGGATCACTAATTGGGTGTCCAATTAATTGGAGATCTTTTTCTGTTATCTCCCATCTCTTTGGTGCTAGGAAAGGGAATCTAACATGTTTAAAGTCCATTTAGAACCCATTTACTGAGCCTGGTATGTTTAAAGCCCATTTAGAGCCTGTTTACTAAGTCTAACACATTTAAAGCCCTTTTATAACTTATTTAGAGATAATTTCTCATTAGCCTGATTAAAGCCAGTCTGAGGCCCCTTTTTCTAATTATTGGTAGCTGATTATAGGCCAGTATCAAATCAACCACTTATAAATGAGACCATACCTAAAATTTGAGGATCAATTACTTAAACTGGGTTGATCACGATGCTAAGTCTTAAAATGGAGAAGCTCGATTAGGCCAACCAAAACTGATCCAGCCCAACCCATTGACACCCCTAGGCAGAGCCACCACCAATTCCCCAAAACAAGAGGATTAAAACAACAGGTGGTACAGAAAAGAGAACACGGGGGCAACTTCACATTGCAACTAACCCTTGAAAGAGGAAGGCTTGTGTATTGGGATGATTTTCCTTTTTTTTCTTTTCTTTTTTTTTTTTTTTCTCATTTAATTATATATTATCATTAAAAAAAATTTAAGAAATAAGTAAACACTGTTACTCTTTGTAGGCCCTTGATACTATTATCATCAAAATTGTCAATTTGTAATTAAAAGAAGCAATAAGCATGTATCGGCTCAATTGGAACTCCCTTATATAAATTTTGGGCAAAAGATAAAAGTGTTAGTTGTTGAAAACACAAGACTCTTAATAATGGATATGATCCCCCTGAGCCCATTGTTTTTCCAACTATAGATGTTAGCATGGATTTTGTTCTTAGTTTCTTTAGGTTTGATGATTGAAGATGTCTAAATTATATATGTTGTAGATCTTCATTATTTCCTGTTTGATGGTCACAACTTACAAGCCATAGAGCATTCTTTCTCTATATTTATTTGCTTGGTCTTGTTGTGTAACACTTGAGCTGCATGTGCGTTCTCATATTCTAGTTATTTACCTATTTTTACTAGGATAAAATGTTATCTAATAATTTTTTTTTTTGGGGTGGGGGATTTGAAGTTTAAGAACTTGACTTCAATCCTTTAAAAGAAAAAAATCAATTTCAATGGATTCTTTTTTAATAATGAATTTTTATATAATTGATATGTGACATGTTGACACATTTGAAAATCTTGCTTGTGTTTCAAATAATGTTCTCAAACATACAAATCATGAAAATATGAATATGACGACATTTTAAGCAATTTGGTACAAACATCAGAAATACTTATGCTAATATGCATGTCATACGTGTTTCAATTCTTTTGTAGAAAACGTTCCCTCCCACCCCACCCCACCCCACCCCACCCCACCCCACCCCAATTTTACTATACAACATTTGTTGGAACATAAGTATTCCAAAATTGCAGAAACAAAAAAATATTTCTGACTCAAAAAGACTAATTTGGAACAAAAATGCTGTTATTCATAACCTAATAATACAATACTTGATAAATACGATTTATTTAGAACCAAAATATTAGTATATTTTTACATACACATATATTTATATTTTACGTTAGAAAGGGCTTTAAAAGACTTCCTTTTGATGGTTGAAAGTTGAAAACCAATCTTATATATGGTAAATGACAATGAATAGAAAAAAATATTTCTATACAGTCACACATGGGAGAGGACCTCAAAAGTGTTCGAACTTGCCCAAAAGAATCCATTATATTGAATTTGACATGGAAAAAAGAAAAACGAAAAAAGAAAAAATCTATTGCCAAGGACCAAAGTCATATACAATTTCATTTTTTGTTCTTTATTAAAGTTGTTCTCCCCTTTCACTCATTTATTCTTTATTTTTAAAGCTTTTTATGAAATTGCAAGAACCAAGCTATGCTACTCTGCAATATCAAATAGAACATTCCAAAGAATAAGGAAGATTCGAAGAAAGAAGCTTTTCCGCTCTACAACCACAAGAAGGCTGCAGTCAAAAACATTTTTATGAGATTACAAAAAAATTCTTTTGCTTTGCAATCACAATAAGTTTTAGTGGAGATTGTAAGAGGTTGAAGATGGAACACACACACACTCTCTCTCCATGTGATATTAGGATATGACACTAATTGGATTAGAAAAAGGTAAAAGGTGTTTTGGGCCTTCAACAATATAGGACAATGATATTCAATCTTCCCATGATTCAATCATAACGACAAATCACCACAGGAAAAAAAAAAAAAACTAAATTCTAACATTCGAGCATCTCAAAGATCGTCCTAATCCATCAAATGGTTAGAAGTTAGAAATATAATAATTGAATCCGTTCAGTTTTTGTTTACCAAAAAAATACCAAAAAGAAGAGAATCGGTTCAGTTTTGAATTAAACGGACCATCGAGATGAAATCTGAGTAAACCGAAAAAAATCATAACCCCGTTAAAAGATCGAATAAAGCCGATTTAAATCCGGTTTATTGCTGGTCCAAAAACAAGGTTTTACGTTTTCGTTCTCGACTTTTTCTCACTTGAGAATGGGAGAGGGTAAAACGGAGAGGGAGTAGCCGTCGGTTGGGGACACGGAAAGGTTGCTGTCGTCGCTGGTTGTTGCCGTCCACGGTCTACCATCACCACTCGCAGAGTCGCAGGTTCATCTCTCATCTCTGCAATTTCTTTGTCTAGGGTTTAATTTTTCAATCTTAATATTGTTTCTTTCTCTATCTCTGCAAATCTCTCTCTCTCTGTTGGAAAATCCTGGTTTTTATCTTCCGTTCTTCAAGAATCACCCCTTACTAGCGCGATGGAACAGAGACGTGAATCCTCATTTTTTTGGCCGATTCTTTGGCAAATCACTGCTCACGGCTGATGCAATGAGCCCCAGGCGTCGCTGCTTCCTCAATCAGAGTCGGTGTGCATAGCCTTGGAATTAATGAATTTTATTTGACATGAGGCGCTCATACCACAATAGCTTCCCCAGAAAGTGGAATTTAGGATCCTTTTTTTTTTTTTTTTTTTTGCACTTGTGGAACCTGTAGAGCACTTTGCAGAGAAACATCTTTGATCTTTTGGTACCTTTTGTTTTTGGGTCCTTGCCTGTTAGTTCTAAAAGAACATTGAAACTTAATATGCCCAAATTTTTCCACAACACAACAGGTAATATGAGGCTTTGCTCTAGTTTTTCCAAGGTGCTTTTGCCTCATCCTTGTAACCAAGCCCAAATGTTTCTCCATTTTTGAATGACCAACCTTCATAACACCCTTTACTTTAGATTCAGGAGTAGGCTCATTAATTGCACATAATATTTCGAAGGAAAGTAGGACTGGTTTTCCATGACCCATCATATCATCTAGGCTCTTAGGCCATTTCGCAAATGTAGAAGTCAAACCTTCCACTTTTTGTCTCAAGGACTCATTATCCTTCTTCAAGGATTCATTCTTAACCTCCAATGTATACAAGGTCCTCTTCAGGCATTTGTTTTTCTCAATGATCTTTTCATATTCAAAACATAATTCTTCATAAACATTGGACAACTCTTCAAATTGAGAATTATTATCTTCAACCTCATCAACACTTGAGGTTCATCAATCCCAAAGAATGCCGTTTGGCACTCTTCACTTGAGTCATCATCTTTTGACTCACTTGCCCCTAGCTCATCCCAAGTAGTGGCTGTAAAGGCCCTCTTCTTCTTATGCCTTTCATTTTGGTCATCTTTTTGGATTTTTCCAGATGGACAATCCTCAGCCATATGCCCAAATTTATCACATCTTTGACATTGGGCACTTTTCTCTATTTAGGGAGCTTCGCCAGAACCGTTGGATCTATTCATCCTTAAGAAAATTTTAAACTTCGAGGCCAAAATAGTTTCTTCATCCTTAATGTCAATAGAATCATCAATATTAGATGAAGAAACTTTTGAAGAGCAAGATTTTTCCTCACTGGGGGATTTTCACTTTTCTCGTGTTATAAGTGAACCAATCAGCTCATCCATAGAATTAATTTGCATATCCTTTGCTTATTGGACGACTGTAACTTTTGTCTCTCAAAGCTTAGTCAAGGATCTAAGAATCTTATGGGCTAGATCAGTGGGCTGATAAGTTCCTCCCAAGGAAGACAATTCATTAATAATCTTAGTGAATCTAGCAATCTAGCATACATCTCACTTATGGATTCATTTTCATACATCTTAAATAACTCATAGGAACGTATAAGGAAATTTACCTTTGATTTTTTGACTTGGTTTGTACCTTCATGTGCTACTTCGAGGCATTTCTCTATTTCCTTGGCTGTCTTGCACATGCATACACAACTATATTCATCTGGTCTAAGTGCACAGTACAAGATATTCATTGCCTTGGAATTGTGTTGGAAATACTTCTTTTGCTCTTGATTCCACCTTGTGTTATGAACCAGAATTTTTTCTCCTTGTTCATTGGTTGTTGAAGGGATCACATAGCTACTCTCTACAATGTCCCAAATCTCAGGATCACTTGTTTGTAAGAAGATCTCTGTACTCTGTTGTAGAGTTTTCCATTGACTAGAGGGGGTGATGATGCTCCTTCTAGTAGACTAAATCCAGTTGCCATTTCTCTTTAACCTTGTTTTTTGCCTAGATTTGAGCTAGGGATTTCAATATACACTGAAAAAAGATTCCGAGGGTGCCTAAAGTCCTAACTTGGATCATTGTACAAGTTGAAAACAAAGATTGAAGGAGATTTCACAACAAAAAGGTAGGTTTCTCAAGAACTTGATCTTTGTGTTTAAATTATGTTTTTATACCTAATTTTTTCTTTAAATCGACGAATTTAGGTAACCCACCCATTGCAATAAACTTTCATTTGCAAAGATTTGCACTAAGATTCAAGAAATTTCATACAAAAACGAAATTTCTGGAGCAAAAAACAGTATAAATTGCCATATATAACATGTATCATGAATAAACACTAAAATGGAGAACACTGTATAATGAGATAAGTGCATCCAATTGAAATTGTAATAAAGGATGAGGTTTCTTACATGTTGAAACAGTCTAATGCCATGAAGAGTGTCAGGGTGGTGAAACTCATAGTTGGAAGGATCTTCAGGAATATGAACAACTAGGATGATGTTGTGCACCAACCGAACATATGCACAATATTCTCCCTAGTCAAAATAGTTATGGAAATGTCTCTCCCACTCATAGTATCTTGCATACCTCTGATATGATATATCTCTCAAAATCACCCAACCGATACGATACGCGGTACTGATACTTAGACCTTGGTTCCATGTTCCTTTAGGAGGATTTAACCCCTAGCTACTTATTCTAACATCGAATTTGTATCTTTAGGGGGCCTTAGTACACTGCAATTTGGTGATAGGTGTTTCTAGTGAGTCTATAATTATTAGGGAGAGGGTTTCTTGAAAGGCAGTATGGTCCCTGTGCAAGTTCCGTGGCCAATGGGGGGACTTCATGCTGAAACATCAACAGGGGTGGGACTTCTGCCTTTCATGAGGGGTGGGGTGATCATTTCTCCACCCCTGTGTCTGGGCACAAGGACTGTGCTTTTTTTAGGCTTCTTTTTCCCAATATTTATTATGGGGAAGTGTTCTTTGTCCAAGAGTGTGGCTACTTCACCTGCGCAAGAGTCAATCAATGCCTCCCATTTGGTTCAATCCATGGGGCATAGGGAGGTCATTTTACAGGGAGGAAAAGAGAGACAGACACATGGGTGCTGGTGTAGGAGCTACACTCTCGGACAGAGAATTTTCTTCCATTTATTATTCTATTATAGTTTTTAAGGAAAAAATTTCAGCCATTGGTTCTTACCAACATCAATGGTGACATAATGCTTCACCGTACTGCCATATTCTGTGCAAGTATTCTGTTTGATTCTTAATGCCAACTGATGACATCTGATTTATTTTCTCAGCACAATAGCTGATCGTTTGCTCACTTTGATCTTTAGTCATGAAGGTGAGGTCATCAGTGAAGAAACTCTGCGAGTTCTGTAGGACAGTCAAACGTCGTGGAAGAGTGTATGTGTTGTGCACATCTAATCCAAAGCACAAACAACGCCAAGGACTATCAACATTTGCGTATGAAGGTCCACTGCCTCCTGTGTATGTATCTACATGTAACCTGCTCCATAGAAACATTTTCTAGGGTTCATTTTTCCATGAAACTATGTATTCATCTATTTATCTTTGTTTTATTTATTTATTTGTTTATTATTAGAGGAAATTAAACTCCCCTCCCCTGTATGTTTCAAGTATTACACTTAGACCCCCTGCGAAGTTTGAAATTACAACCGCACCCTATGCTGTTAACTCTATTAGAAGTTCATGTTAAATGACTCATTTACCCACTTCCCCTTTCTTTAAAAAACACTCTTGAGAGCCGATCGAGGGTTCATCAATTTGGATTTCTTGGAGCCGTTGGAGGGAGAGACGTGCCTGACTCCGATCTTTGATCGAGGGTTTCCTGAGTCCGATCACCTGCATCGATTGAGGTGCTGATATTGTGAAGGTAAGAACACCTCTTTTCCCCCCCTTCTTCCACCTCTTTTTCGAGAAATCTCCCAAACTTGGCCTTGGATCAGGCCACAAGTAAGATCGAGTGGAGGTCTTGATGGGATTAGTTGACCCTCCAAAGATCAGCAACTAGTTCTCACAGGTTGGGGTGATCGACCTCAGTTAAGGTTTTGGAAGAAAACCCTGAATCTGGAATACGCAGGTAGTATTCCTTCACAGATCAGCTACAACAGTATTGTCCTTCAAAAGGAAGCTTCAATTGGAGAAGTAGCAGACCGGAAGTGGTCGCAGTTGTAATGTAGAAATAGGTCACTGTTAACCTATCCTACAATTGGGTCACAAATTAGAACCAGTAGGGTACTGACAACAGAAATGGTGGATGATGGGGTCGATGGTCATATCCTGTGGACTCAAGATGTTCTTCAGGTTTGAGACCGGTATGAGAAGGACTCCTAAGTTGTAGGTCTACAACGGCGGCAGGAAATCAACAAAACACTGAATCTCTGGGTCTAAGGATGGCAGGAATGGCTTCAACAGCCCTAACTCTCCCAAATCTGCGATTTATACTAACCTTAGACTTTGATCTTCATCAATTAATAACTCCGATCTTCAACGAGATGTAATATCTTCGATCACGAACGAGATGAACCACCATCGATCGCCAAAACTTTGGAGATGAACCACCTTCGATTTCAGAAGTTTAGAATCCATGGAGGAATGAAGAGGAAGAGTTCAGAAACCATCGTTCTTCTCAAGGAAGAAGACGGTAATAATTTGGGGGTATTTTGGGGTTTATGGAAAAAGTTTAATACACTTAATCGTGCCTCACTCACGGTCAGGGTACGGTTGATAGAATCTAAAACTTACGAGGGAGGGGAGTGTAATTTCAAACTTCGTAGGGGAGGGTTATGTAATACTTGAAACATAAAGGGGAGGGGAGTATAATTTCCTCTTATTATTATTATTATTATTATTATTTTTTTTTTTGAAGTACATGAGCCTGGGTCTTTGTGTTTCTTCATTAGTAGCAATGTTGTTAAGGCAGCTAGTCAGCAGGCAGTCATTTTGCCTTGCCTTGTCTAGGTGTTGTCTAGGCAACAAAATTAGTAGTATTCATGAATAAATGTATTAATGTTTTGCAATAAACTGCAACAATAATTCACTAAACCTTATCCCAACTATTTGTGTTTATCTACATGAATCCTGTTCAAACATACCACTCTATTTAAGGTCATATCTGCTGGAAACTCAAAAGTAATAGTGCTTTGTTCACAACATCAACCTCGTTGTCTTTCTCCTCCCATTTGTCCTTTTACCACCTTCAATTTGCACCAGATCAGTCGTTTGGTATGTTCAATCATAAAGCACCTTAACTCATATCTTTACGCCTTTGGGGTATATATTCTATATCCATGTTGCATTAAGGAAGGATAAATGACAAATAAAAGGCCATCTAAGATGACCAAATTATCAAAGTTAAAATCGTATGCAAAATAGTCGACTAGCTGGTTAGCTGACTACTTGGTACTATCTATGTCTAGCTGATTCTAGTTGACCACCTTATAAATGCCTAATTGCTGTCCCTAAGTTGATATACAATGACTATCACTGTTTGAACTGATAAATAGTACAATGCTTTCATACTGTGCTCCCCAAGGAAGACAATAACATCAGAAGAAGTTGATTGTTGTATGTCACACTATGTGGTACCAATTGAGAACTATGCGAAGAGTTTTTGGTGCCCTTGAAGGAGAATGGAGTTTTTATTTTACAATTCTGTAGTACGAATATGGATCAAGCCATGAAATGATGTTGTGTTAACCATCTTTCCATGCTACTATTGAATTACCGTAAGCCCCAATACAGTACATGCTAGTATTCCCTGCTGTTTAGTGTATTATCTTGTCACCAAACCATTCATCCTCTGTTCCTTTTTGTAGGGAATTCTACCATTGGCGCTTATGATATCGCCCAAGTTTTTGAGTGTCAAGTGCTTCCTCCAGTTTCACTGGTTCACCTGTCATAGCTTTTGTTCTGCCTGTTCTCTGTATTCAGTAATTCTATATGAGCTACAAGTCTGGACTTGGCCATTGAAAAGTATTAAAAATTTGATGGTCATCATCTATTGCTTAGAAGAACCGATCGGATAGACTGTAGGAGCTTCACACTAGTTTTGGTCCATTGATTCTGCTTTTCATGAGTTGAATAGTTACTCAGTTATCTCCACTTTGGTTGAGGCTAATTAATGTAGTTCAGGGTTCTAGAAAAGGTTCTAGACACAAGAACTACAATTATACCAGGATCTTTAGTCTCAATAGGGCAGTGCAAGGACAAATATTGGATGAAAAAAACTAGAATAAAGATGATGACCAAATCCAGCAATCTGGAAATTGACAGAAAATGGGTTCCACCTGGTGTTGAATCAAGAGAAATAAGAGGTAGAATAAGATGCATAATAGAAGAAAATAGGGTATGATCACACCTGTTAAAATCATTTCAGAAGAATAAAAAGGAAGGAAATCAGCTATGGGATATGTTCCCGCATGGAATGCCCAACAACACCAAAACTATTGAAAAAAATAAAGACTCAATTTTCTTTACTCCTGACATCTTTAATTGATGAGGGGGTGTATTGCGCGTATAAAGTCCTGAAATTCCTAAATTCACTTATGAAAGGACTGCTTATCACTCACACACACTCAATGTAGTAAGTAAACTCAAAATAGGAGGGATGTTCTCATTATTAGAGATTGCCTCTTCCTCATCCACAATCACATCTTGTTGCGCCATCTAACCAATTGGGGCTGTATCCTTGTAATGAACAACAAACTTTTTCTTCTTCTTTTGTCATCACTTGCTGTTTTTCCTCAATTGGCTTAGGAATGTCGTTGTCAACAGCAAACTCTTCTATAGGGAACGTTTTCTTTTTATCTCTTAAGGGTTCTTCATCAACCTTTTCCTTGAAGCATTAACTCTGTATGTAAGGCTTTGGGATGCACAAATTTCTATCTTGATCAGCTACTCCCTTCGTGCTTCCAACCATTCTTGACCAACTTTAATGATGTGTTTGAAAGAATCAAAATCTGACAACAAATACTGTGAAAGTATTGAAAAATTGGAAGTTCGATAATAAAAAAAAAAGACATCACCTTCCGATTCAATGATATCTCGCTTGTATTAGACAACATCTCCACCACGGCTGCTAAAATCGAAATTCTCACTTCTTCTTTCAATCTTTGAGTAAAACATCAGTTTTTTCATTGGACAAGCAACTCTACTCTTGAAAACATAGGTTTCTCATTAGAATGCTCCCAAGTCCTTTTTTATTAACTCTAACATTGAGGATAGACTAGTCTGGTCATGAAATGCAACTGGGAGTATTGCCGTAATCAAAATCAATCAGTTAGCTGGGCAGCCAAATGGGTCTGGCCTGAAACACCAGAATTGAGAAAGTCAGCTTCTGCATTGACGAATTGATGGACCCAATGCTGATTCACCAAAGCTCTGTCGAGAAACCTTCTAAAGAGGTTGTCTGCCTGCGGATGTAGTTTTTCCACTTGTATGTGTACATTATGACCCTCCCTAGAGGCCTAGAACTCGTAGTGGTGGGAGCCTCGTGCACTGGGTAATGCCCTAAATATGTGACTTAAAAATTTTTTTTTTTGGGTGATTTACATCAACCTTCGCTCGTGTTTACCTATATTACGTCCTCCCCCCTTAAATTTCGTTCATTACATTTAAACCCACAAATTCATTTAAATTTTTTGTATTTATCATTTTATATTCGTTAATAGCAAGTTTGGGCTCATCTTTGTTTCTGTTTTAAAGTTAGTGTCAAATTTTGATTTCAGTTTCAAAATAGGATTAGATTAGCAGTTGTTTTTCCTTTTGTTTTATCTTTTTAATTCTAGCTTCTAAATTACTTTAGTCATTTGATATTTTGATGGCAGGACGTCTGAAATGGGTGCCAAGCAGGAGGTTTCTTCAAGTTTTGGCTCAGAGTTGGGTCTGGCATCTCTCCTTTCCAAAAGGCAACTGCAACCGCTGATTTATCGCTGGAGGGTAGGTTTGGCATCCCTTCTGCCAAAACAGAGCAAGTGATCATTGACATTACCATCTCAGAAAGTATTAATGTAAGTTGATGAAGATACAAGCTTATAGATTCAGGTACTGCAGAAGAGTTGGTGGAAATATTGTTCCTTGTTGCTTGGTTGGTTGATTAGTTGGATATGGTCACCCGTTTGGACTAGCTGCTTTTACATTTCTTCTGCATTTCATTGTTTTTTCCTTCGAAATTGTTACAGGGATGTTCCATAGATGAACGAAATTGTTTCTATAATATTGAAATGTTAATAAATATGATGCAATTTTCCCTTTGTATGATTATTAACTAATTGTTTTTTCTCTTGTTACTTTACCATGTTGTAGCTTTCTCCGAAGCATTATAGGTTGGGTTTCATAAATATGATGCAATTTACCTGAGCAGACTTCGAGCATTTATATTGATTGACAAATACATAATTTATAATACAATTTTCTCAATGGTGGATAGGTTCAAATGGTTAGATCCCGACATAGCCCCTCTGGTTTTGTCATCAGTTCCCTGGCTAATCCTGTAAACCCATTGCATTTGACCAGGTTACATATTTAAAAGAAATCAAAAACAATTTTGAGAGAGAGAACAGCAGGGAAAAATCTCAAGGCTTTGAAAGCGAAAACTTCTAAAGCTAAGGATTAAACTGACTAAAGACCTTGATACTGTTATGGAAGAGGATTGTTGAGTGTTGGATGTCTTGTATTCTATGAACTGTGTTGTGGGCTGCTTCTTCAGGGTTGTTAAAAGGCCGTAGGGTTCACGGGGTAACTCAAAAAATTTCTCGTTGTTTCCCTATAAATTGTGTGATGAAGTGTTACTATGGTTATGTGGAATTCTTTATAAACACAGATAGGAGTGAGAAAGAGAGCTTGTAAAGCTTTCATTGTCAATGGAAACTGCTCTCATCTCTCTGTGATCAAAGGCGCCTTAAGAAATGGCGGATATCCTTATGTTGTGTGAGTTTTTCTTCTTGTTAGTTGTGTTTTTTGCATCATAAATAGTGTTTCGTCTATGCAAACTATGAGGGTAAGATTTCTGATTAGATAAGACTGGTTAAGAGTTGACCTCTCTTCTCCATAGTTCACGCTGTACACAAAATCTACAACAACTCTCCTTGTCTCTCTTGATTTAAAATTCTTTGCAATTTCTTCCTAGTCTCTCTTGATTTAAAACTCTGCAATTTCTTGTCCACAAGGATGCCTTTTTTTTTTTTTAAATCCACAATGGTTTTCCGCTTTCATTGAACCATCCCAAAAAGGGGGGAAAAGTCATGAGGAAAATATTATTCCCAAATTCCACATCAATAGTACACGCTTTCATTCAACTATCCCCAAAAGGGCAAAAAAAGATAATTTATAAAACATAGAAGTCATGAAGAAAAGATGAGTCCCAAATTTCATACACAAATATGGACGAAAGAACTCGACCCTTTGGCGCAGGTACATGTCTAGACTATTGTGAAGAATGACTGCTGTCATGTGCCAAAGATGTTTGCATGCACAAGTGTGTACTTGCACTAGCAGGTAGCCTTCTCTTGCCCCAATAGATATATATGGGGAAAGAGAACATGGGGAAGTGGAGGCAAGGGCAATCGTGTTATTTCACAACCTGTCTTCACTTCCCCATGTGTCTGGGTCTACGTAGGAAATGTGGATGTGCAAAGATTTTTCTCCCATATATCTATATATATATATATATATAGCCTCGAGTTGTAAATGGGAGATATGCGTACCAAGACTCGCAACTCCAATGCACATGTCCTTAGCCAAGGATATTCATTGGGATTATGGTTTGAGGTATCAGTTTCGGCTGGTATTGGTACCAATTGATACTGATCCCTGATTGATCCAAAATTGGTGTATGATTTGGAAATGTACGGACAAATGGTATGCTCATCAAAATACTCTTAAAAATCAGTATCTTTGGGGGTAAAGCCATCTTATATGAATGATTTGATACCGATCCCAAACGAATTGTATCCCATACCGATACCAATCGTAATACGTCAAACCATGATTAGGATGCCACATACAATGGATACATGTACTTACACCTCTAAAGGAATGGAAGTATTCTCATGGGTGATAATTGAAGGTGAACAAATGAAGACACAATCCCCTCTTTTGTTCGGTTGGAAACTAGTTGGGTGGGAATGAAGGACAAAATTTGGTTGCATTTCAAGCTGTAGCTAATTTGGCAGTCAAAGAAATGAAATAAAGAGTAATCCATTGCACGAGGTTTTCGAGACTACAGGGTCTAGAGGAGTTCTGAACATGCAACCCACCGCCAAAGAAATGAAATCTTGAAAAAATACTTTTGAAAATGTTAAAACTAAAGACGGTATTTTTAAAAATATCAAGTCTAAGAGCATAGTGTGATTCCAAGGGGGAAGGTGAATTATTTTATTTCTTTGACTGTAGGGAAGGACTGAGTTGTAGCCAATTATCCAGAAAGAAGTTAGTGTGGAAAAATTGTTATAAAATTGTTATTCTAAGTGTGGTGCAAAGACACCCCTCCCCTGGTGGATGCCAATATATATACTCTCCAGCTAGTCTAGACATTGACGCAGTGACCACACAATTTGTTAGCATTCTTTTTCCTCACTAATTTTCAATCGACTTAACTATTTATTAGGGGCCAATGGGGTTGGTAGCCTAGTGGTGAAAATGCCCTCAATCCATCACCACTCGAGTCGGCTGGTTGTGGATTTGAGTCTTGGCATGCCCACTATTGCCCATTGGTTCTGTGGAAGCGTTGCTTGCTGTACAAGCCCCCGTTGCTTGTTAAGAACTTATGTTAGAGAAGAGTTATGTACAAGATGTGGGCGAGCAACTAATTGTATATCAGCGTAAAAAATGGGGACATAAAAGAGGGATGGGAGGATTCCCAGACAATAGAAGTACTAGAATTACAATCACAAGAAACTAGACGTCAGCAGTAAAATTAACTTTACCATAGACATGTGTGAAGATAAGATGTTGAAACTGAGATTTAAGTTGAATGCAGTAAAAAAATAATCCCTGCGATTTTCCAATGAGCCATCTGAATATTGCCATTAAGAAGCTGTATGATCAACCGATTATCTCCTTCCACGATGAGGTTATGAAAATCTTTAGAAATAGCAGTGAAGAGAACACACCTGACTGCCGATGCTTCTGCAACATAGGAATAAGTCCACTGTACTCAGAGAAGCCCACAAGAAGTTTCCATTCCATCTAGAATAGCGATAAGGCTGAGTTGAATAAGGAAAATCGGACCTAAGCATCATGATTCACGATGACTTATCCGGTTTCAACGTAGTTTCTATTTTTATTTTTTATTATTATTCTTTTAATAATGGACTCGGAAGGTACCCAAAACCCATCAATGTGTGAACTATATCCACATTTAGGAATCTAACTAATATACATTTGTTTACCAAAAAATGGAAAATAAAAAAAAATCTAATATACATTCTGTAAAAATTAAATAAACAAAAGCTTGAATACAAATTATTTGAATGTGGGTATTTTCATCAGGACCACAGTCAACAAAAATCTATTCACTATTTTTTTCTCCCTTTTCATCACGTATATATAAAATGAATTAATTTTGTTTTGCCTTGTATCATAATGAAGGGTAGGAAAGGGTATCACACAATATGGGATATTATTGACTTCGTCTGATAGGGGTTTATTTATTTACTTTTTTTCTTTCCAAAATTATAAGAAAAATCATTACTTTTTCCAGGAGTGTCAATTGGATGGTTCAGTTTGATTTTGATCGGGTTGAATCTGTTTCGGTCTAGGAATAAGGGAGACCAAAAACAATCCGTTAAGGAACTTCGGTTTTTGGTCCGGTTTGATTTCGATTTATTTATGTTTTTCAATATTGGGTTAATATCGGTTTAGATCGGTTTATTATTGGGCTTAAATCCAAATGAATCTTATATTCATAACTTATAGTGACAAGATTTGACAAAAAAAAAAAAAAACACTTTAAATTTATAATAAAATCATGGTTTATCATTGTAAGGGAAATTTTATTAATATTGAAACCAATGGATAACAAATTACTAAGAAGATAACTAATATTGAAATCACAAAATGAACGCTATTAACGAATCATTCATTTAACTATCTAACTAGTTTTCTATACTGAACAAAGAAATCAGTGGAAGCATTATTACAATTTAGAAATCAATTTCTCCATTAATAACCTAATATTCAATGATTTGTAACAATTCCCCTTACAATAAATTTTTTTTTTCACTCATATTGTAAAAAATGGATGGTCAATCCATCAATTTATAATCTCATAATCAAATTTTTTTTATCAGTTTCATTCGGTTTGGTTATTAGCCTATTTGGTTTGGACCGATTTTCAGCCTATCCCAACATACCTCAGTCCAAAACCAATCCAATTAGGATCGGTTTGGTTCAATTCAAGTTTTATTGGTCGGTTTCTATCGATTTTATCCGTTTGGGCTAGGTTTTAACACCCCTAATTTTTTCTTTATATCATACTATTATATTAAAGCACGAAGTGGCAAATCTTTCACTTGAAAATTTTGCCCTTTCTTCTTCATTATCAATGCCATTCTCTCTTTCCCATGCTCACAAGATTTTATCTACTTTCTTTTTTTAATTAAAACTCTTTCTTTCATTTTCTTATTAAAACTCTTTTTGTCTTTCCTTTTTTTCCCCTAAAATTCTCTCCCTCCCACTCTCACACGTTCCTCCCACTCTTTTTTTTTTCACCCATCTCTCTCTCTCTCTCTCTCAAAGCTCCTAAGAAGCTCAAAGCTATCAAAAGCACTAAGAAGCACGAAGTGGAAATGTTTCACTTGACAATTTTGCATTTTCTTCTTCATTATCTCTTTTTTTCATTTTTTATTTTATTTTCTTAAATTATTGGGTATCCTTTACATTATTATATTTTAATATAATACTTAAATATTATTTCTCTCTCTCCCTCTCTTATTTCCACACGATTTTTCCCATCATCCACTTTCCCTTTTTTTTACTAAATGTCATTCTCTCTTTCCCATTTTCAAAAGATTTTATCCACTTTCATTTTTTTAATTAAAACTCTTTCTTTCATTTTCTTACTAAAACTCTTTTTGTCTTTTCTTTTTTTCCCCTAAAACTCTCTTCCTCCCATTTTTTTTTTTTTTTTTACCCGTCTCTCTCTCCTCTCTCTCTCTCTCTCTCTCTCTCTCTCGTCTCTTCTCCCTCTCTCTCTCTCTCTCTCTCTCTCTCTCAGCTGTCAAAAGCACTAAGAAGCTCTGCCAGGTAAGTTCCCTCGTGGCTTCGGATTTAACTTTCTTGCAAGAAGCATTCCAACGTTGGTAAGGAATTTTCATCTCTATTTAGTCTCTCTCTTTTACAAGTTAGTTTCCAAGGAAGGTTACTTGATGACCTTGGATAGGTATATTGCTTAGGAAAATTTCAAGTTTATCGTAATGATCTCCCTGGCGAGGTACCTGAAACCTGGAACTGGCTCCTTTCATTTACTAGATATATTGTAGAATAGTAGAATGGAGTCGATGGATTTTTAGTTATAAACCTGTAACTCTGTTACCACTAACCAAATCCAATTTTAAGCAAAACCGAATAATAAAGGATTCCATCCCTCCCTAATTACTCTTCCATGGAAAAATCATGGATTCCTTTCCCCCCTAATTACTCTTCAATTGGGTATTACACTGTTTCTATTCAACCTTTGTGTCATCCATTTCTTACTAGAGTAAGTGATTTTATAATCCAGGTGAATGAGATTTCCCCGTTATCTGATCTTTGTTCCCTGCTAGGATTGATAGGTGGTTATTGTTTTTCTTCTTCTAAACTAAACATCTCATAGTGGTTTTGGGATTTTCCCTTTAGCAAAGAATGGGAGGCTAACGACTCAGATTGCACCTAAATTTTTACAACATAATATTCTGTCTCCACAAGTCATCTCTAATCGGAAGGATTGGGTTTCAGTCTGGAATCTCAAGAAGTCAAAATCAACTCAAGTTTAAGCTTTTCTCATGTAAAAATTCAGTTGATAGTTGTATGGCTAGAGATAAGGTGGCTAAGTTTATGTTTGTTGATCCTTTATGTGTATTCTGCCATAAAAAATATGAGATGGCCTAGCATCTCTTCCTCTCTTGTGATTTTACTAAGGGTCTTTGCACGGCCAGGCCATTAGGGTGCATGCTGAAATCCTTTAATCTACTTGGATTGTGGACCCTTGAGCTTCACTTAGGGAGAATACTATGGCCATTGCTAAGTTGCAAAATACAAAAAACCTTCTCAAAAAGTATTTGATTTTACATTGTTATCCCTAATCAAATGCTAAGTTTGAAAAATTATTATATTCTTGTGTCATTAATATTTTGCCACTTGGATAAGTCTGTTTTGGCTGAAACTTGATAGATGAGCAAGGAACCTTCAATCTGTTTTACCACGTGATTGATATGTTGGGGGGTAGTTTTTGGTGATTGAATTATCCAATAGGTGAAGCATTTTATGAGGAAAGAGCATATAAAGTTCAGAAGCCCGATGTGTGAGAGGGCTTGCCAAGAACCTACACACTAACCTCGTGGGTTTCTCGTCCACACCCCCAAAAGAAATTAATATGTTTTACCTCCACCATATCAATATCTAACGGTCTCATTAGAGCCCAGTTGTCGACATAGGGAGTTGCCCAGATCATCTTGGACATCGGTTTTGATGACCTTAGCTCCGTGATGAACAAACAACCTCACTGTGCTCTCTCCAATCCTAGTGGTTCCACCGGTTATCACTACTACCTTCCCTTCCAACATTCAAATGTAAAAGAAAATAGAAATTACTAATTGATTAGTGTTTAAATTTCTTATCAGTTAAAGGAAGTAAAGGCTTTTACATAAAAATGCACATGTTACGATTTTTTTTTTGACAAAATTACATGTTCATTGTTTTTTACACTTATTTCATGCATGTGTATTATAGTGTGATTCTTGCAAAGGAAATTGTTGACTAATAAAATTGATGATTATTGACAGTTCTAAAAAAATTTGTTACAAACAAAGGCAATTGATGACTATTATAGTTTGCTTCTTGTATTACATTACTGTTGCATTGTCGAAGGTATCCAACCTTTGTTAGAACCTAGACCAAATACTCTCTTGTTGTAGCTGTCATTATGCTTTGATTTCGATTCTATTAGCCTTTAAAAAAAAAAAAAAAATCATGTTATCAGAACTATTCTCCAAAATAACAGAAAAGAGGTCCATGTGAAAATGCTGGTCCAGTCATATCCTTCTCTATTCTAAATCCCTTCTTCATTGTTTAAGCTCATTCAATTAATCAAGTATGATATCATTTCCTCTTTGTTTCTTCTATCACTTATCACTATTTCTATTAAGTTATTCTCATAATATTTTCAATTTGTCACTATCATTGAACCATTGTTCCACTGGGCCTTGCTGAACCATGATACAATCAAGGATATTTATATTACATGTCATACCTTGTTCTGAGTGGTTTTAAGATCATTATATAAGGAGCTGTTGAAAAAGATCTAGGCATCTGATACGCTTCATAGTTTGTTAACTTGCTTATTGTTTTAACAGTTACAGTCAGTGAAAATTTGACCTTATTAGGGAATATTGAGTTTTTTTTATTAAAGTTTTTTCCTAGATTAGGTAGTACTTACGGAAGAAACTATTGATGAAATATTGCTAAGTAGGATCTACTCAACTTTTGCAAGCCAAGGTGGTCATAGATATTTTCTAGGGGAAAAAGACTACGTGTTAATGAAAATCATCTAAATGATTTACAAGTAAAAGTTTATCCACACAAATATACTATAAGAGAAATATTGTATTTACTAGCATATATATATATATATATATTTATTTATTTATTTTTATCCATTTATTGCTAAACAAATATAACCACATTTGTTTATATCATTGTCTAACCATGAGTTAAATTTTAAATTAATCTAACTTTTAAACATCTCAATGTAATGTTTTAAAGTCTTTATAGAAAATCAAATTTGTTTTGAACATTTTAAACAAAAAGCACCATTGAAAAATGAAGGGAAAAACATGATTACATGATTAGGTATACAATTGAGATAACAACTAAGTTAATAATTAGTTCATGCTTATCCAAGGCGTTCTCTATCTATCCAACAATTAAAAATTCCAAATTATTAATTCACATAACAGAAATTTTGTCTACATAAATAGATGATTACAATTATAATCATTGGATTCATAAGGGATGAACCTCAAGGGTGTCGCTAAATTGGCAAAGAGTATGCCTAAATCGACATGTCATGAGTTCGACTGCCCTTTCTTGGGGCTACGCCCATAGTTTCTATGTTTCTCATAGGATTGGAGGCTAACTAATTTTATGTGTGTAGGGGTATCTGCATGTGCTCAAGGAATAGTTGAGTCGAATATTTGGACACCCTTGGAAAAAAAAAATCTTGATATATCTATTGTTAAATTTTAAACTCAAATTCAGTCATACATTCCCTTATTTATTGGTATGCAATCTCATGAATATCCATTAACACATACAATATTATGACTTTATTTTGTATTCTCTGATGGTTTTTGATTTTTAACTCTTTTATGTCACTGTGCAAATTTCATTTGAATATATATTTTTTAATAAAATATTTTATTTGAATTATGATTTGACATGTGAGCAAGTAACTTAGGGGCATTTCATTTTTGAACTACCTAGCTTATCTAATCGGACCCGCCGAATAAAATTTATGCTATTATTATTATTATTATTATTATTATATCAGTCAATTCCTTGAAAAATGTCTTTTGGTGAAATTTTATTTTTAATTTTCTTGATTGCAAATTACGCTATTAAACCCCTCCCTATCCTAGAGAGAGAGAGAGAGAGAGAGAGAGAGAGAGAGAGAGAGAGATTATGATGCAAGAGTCATGCCATTAGGAATTTAGGATGCCACTTATTGCCACCAGAATCATGCCATAAATATGATTGTAATGGATAGTTAACCCAAAAAAGTCTCATTGTAATGAATAACAAATTCACCATTGATTGAGTGGGGCCACTAATAATATCATAAGGTCCTAAATAAAAGTTATTAATTCTAAAAGGATCAAACCGTATTGTTACATTTCACCCCTCAGATGATTATATGATGAGGATGGATAATTGTAGTAGGACTGGTTTCCTATTGGAGAGAGAAGTAATGTTTCGGTAGATGTCACTCCATATAGTGGGGCCTGGTGGGTTATGATACAGCTCAATCATTACACGTGACACGATATGGAGAAGTTGTGATCATCCATGATTTTGATGCCACCATGTCATCCTAATCCTTTATCATATGTAGCCAATGAATGATCACCATTCAGAATCATCACACAAGTAATTAGCGAATGGAAAATTGCTGACTCGGACGAACGAGAGATGGAGAGAAGTTGGACTGAATAGGTTACAGGGTTTAGTGGGAACCTGTCATTATTATTACATTATTCCCGTCTCTCTCTTTCTATCTCTAATCCTTTTTCTTCTTTTCGTTAATTTTCGTTTTATATTTTTTTCATCTTTCCAGCGAAAGAAGAAGAGGAGGCAGAGAGGCAGAAGGATCCCAGAAAGAGCCCTTTGGTTTCTCCTGACCAGAGGGCAATCGATTTCGGGAAGGAGAGCCGAGAGAGATTAAGGGGAGAAGAAGTAATTCAATGCAGTTGCAGAGGTTTTGTTGTTAGATTTTTTGTTGTTTTATTCGTTTATCGCTTTTGTATCTGATAATCGATGATATGAAAGCTCTGATTGTTTTGTTTCCGTTTCTGATTTCGGCAGTGATTTTGTATCTTTCCTTCCTGGATTCGATGTTTCGGGACGAAGATCATTGTTTTGATTGTGGATTCGTGGATAAATGCTACTCAGTAAACCTATCACAGCTTGGATCGGTCAGATTTTCGCATGCATGGGGTAATTTTTCGATTTCTGTTTGTAGATCGACAAGTCTCTCTAATGATTTCCTGGTCGATTGCGGGATTTTTCATATCTTGCCACTTAAGGGTTTTTTTGTGTGTGTTTGTGATTCTTTAATTGTGGTAGTCTTTGGCATAGAATCTTATTTTTTGCTTGTATTTTAAGCGAACTTGAATGATAAGAAGAACCGTGTAAATCTTATTGGACCCGTCTAGTTTCATTCCTTGCTTGACGTCGAAGACCGTTATTCTATTCGGTCGAGGACTTTGCTTAGCCATCGGCAAAGGGATCCTCAATTTTGAAGCTTTAGATGCTGGCTGTTGATGCGAGTAGCGAGTGGAAAGTTGGTTTTTCGAAGATTTCCTACGGTTCGTTGCTGGGGTCTGTTGTGTTTTACCCGGATGTTTCTGTCGATGGAGATGTTTAGGAAAAAAGGGAACGCTTTTTTCAGTGTAAGAGATAAAAACTGATCTCTCCCCCCTGTGTCTTTATACCTCCTTTTAGTCTTCTGCAGATTGTTTGAATCATTATCTCATTTTTTTGGTTTGATTTTGCAATTATTGTGGATGGCGGCTCTCACGGTTCTGCACTCTTAAGTTAATGCATACTGTTTGGTACTATTAATACTGGAGGCCTGAAAAAAGAAGTGGTACATGTAATGCAAGTTAGTCTTCTGCATGGAATCTCATTTTTTGCTTGTACTTTAAGCGAACTTGAATGATGAGAATAATCTTATTGGACCCTTATAGTTTCATTCCTCGCTTTATTTCCAAGACCATTAGTCTATTATGTAAAGGACTTTGCTTAGCCCTCCCGAAGGGACCTCAATTGCAGAGCTTTAGAATTTAGATGCTGGCAGTTGATGTGAGTGTAGAGTTGTGTTTCAAAGAAATCCTACGGTTTGTCTGTTATGTTTTACCCTGATGTCTCGATTGATGGAGATGTTTAGGAAAAAATGGAACGCTTTTTTCATTGTAAGAGATAAAAACTGATCACCCCATGTCTTTATACCACCTTTTTACTATGCTGCTGATATCTACTTCCGATTATTCAAATCGTTTTATTAGATTTTTTGTTTGACTTTTGAATTATTTTGGATTTTGTATCTCATGTTTCTGAACTTTCTGTTAATGCATGGTGTCTGCTATTATTAATTCTGGAAGCCACCAAAAAGAAGTGCATGCAAATCAAGTTAGAGTGTGAGAAGTGGGAATGTTTTCTTGTTTGTTTCAAAGATTTTGGTGTTACTAAAAGCTCTGGTTTGGTTCAGAATTCCTGTGCTCCATACCTATTCATAACTATTCATGATATTATTTAAAAAGGGAGAGATAACAATGTCATTTCATGTGAGGAAGAGAGAGTGAGAGACACAGTGATTTGTTATGTCTGCAAAACAACAATAAGCATAGCTTGTACGTGGATAATGTGATGAGCCTGAGGGCTGAGTTCATATTTAATTTAAACCTTCTAATGTCGGTAATAAAAATAGTTTTATACAAGGAATAAATTATTAGAAAACATTACAAAATTTATGCAGCCACCGGGTCCTTGAATCTTATTATTTTTTTTTCCGAGTCTGATACCCTGTGTCCATTTTAGATTCTGACACCCGCACCGGCATCTTGGTAACAAAAGGTCTTGAGGACACTTTATTAATGCTTGGCTAGAAATTATGCAACCAAATTCCAAAATCTAGAGTGATTCTGTCATGGTTTAAATTGAATCCTTCCTTCAAATATAACTGAAATCACTCAAAATCCAGTTAAAAAAGACATGGGGAATTGTACTTACCAGGTCTAGTATGCTTCTTATTACTTCTCACCTATTAATAAGTTTGATATTGTAGTTGCCGTTGAGGATTTGGACAAGAAAAATGCTGCGGAAAGATTTTGAATCTTCTTGACTTATAGCAACATGCTTTAGTGATAAGATATCATCATTTATTTGTTTATCTATATTGTATCTACTTAAAATCATTACTTTTGTGTGTATCTTTGCATATCTTAAGCGTATGTAGCATCTCTTTGCATATCTATGATACTTCTCAGAGACGTCTCTTAACTCTAGCTTACCGATACACTGCCCGGTACTAGAACTTGATAGTTGATACCTTGGTTCTTATACTAGAAGATGTGGTTCTGCTGATTGTTGAGATTTCAGTTGCTATATTATATACATGATATTTTTGCCTACTAAAATATGGGTAATATGTTGTGTCTCTTCGAGCATGATTTACTGCTGCTTATTTGTTGATCATAGAAGTCCAACTGTTGACATTCCCCCCCCTTCTCTCTTAGTGAATGGTGAGAAATAAATTTGCTCTTGAAATTTGGTCCTCGGCAAAATGACATTTTGCTGTCAAACTTCCCCTTCTCTTTTATTGGTCAAGTACATTAAAGCAGACATACATGCATGTTGGTCACTAGCTAAGAAAAACTGTTGAATGACTAAATTGAAACTAGAGGCAAAAAAGGAAAAAAAGAGAAAAAAGAAAAATAAAATAAAAGAAAGACAATTTATTTCTTCTGTTTGATTTCAAATATTGGTTCTGGTAGTTCTGAGCAGAAAATATGGGTATTTTATGGTTGGTACTAATCATTTATGTGGTTAAAACCTGATTCGTAACAGAGCAGAGGTTGTCTTGGATGCTGTACTAAGCCTGCACCAATTATTGCTGTGGATGAACCATCAAAGGGACTGAGGATTCAAGGCCGAACGGTAAAAAAGCCCAGCGTTTCAGAAGACTTCTGGAGCTCCAGCACATGTGAAATGGATAACAGTGCCGTACAGTCTCATAGCTTCTCGTCAATCAGCACATCAAATCAGACCCTTGATCCCCATGGTGGACCTTCCAGCTCGAGCAACCCTCCTGAGTTTGTGAATCATGGTAAGTGTTAATTTATCTGCTGCTTGTATTATCATACATTACAAAGAACTATGGCCAGGATGGGAAACCTATGATGCAACTTTGTTGTGCGCCATAGGCAGACATCTTGTATGTGCTTCCTGCAAGGTTGTAGGCCTCAAAGCCTGGTTGGATAACTCCTGTGATCAAATTAAGACGTTTATTAGACAATCTTGGGCTTGTCAAGGTTATCTGGTCAGGTTGATTTTTTTGCTACACTGTTACCTTTTGGGTTGTTACGGCCTGTGATACAACCAATGGATGGAATGGATGGAATACTTCTCTTCTCCCAGATTATTTTAATAATAATTTTCCTTGGCAGTGGAGATGGTCTTTGGTTCCATCTATCTTCTCTCCATCTCTTCAGTCATAAAATTGTTTTGAACTTTTTGGTTTTGTAGGGCTTCTTCTTTGGAATCAAACTAGACAACAGTGGGTTGGACATAAAAGGCCTGAGAATCGGACACAGCAGGTCCGAGAACCCAGATTAAGGTATCTACACCTTTTCTGTAATTATGTATATCTTAATTACGATTTTACCCTTTCTCATAACCCTCTTCAGTTCTTAACCAGCAATCATTTGTATGGCTTCTCAGATCCACAAAGACATTTTTTTTCCCTTGCCCCAACCACCCCCCCCCCCCCCAAAAAAAAAAAAAAAAAAAAAAAAAGAACAGAATAAAGAATAAGAAAGCACTTGGTAAACCCATGACCTTTTTATGTGGGAGCCTTGTGCACTGGGTTGCTTTTTATTGTAGCAATCATAAATGAAAATCCCCATTAGTGGCAGTAATCTTGTATGGGGGGCTCCTCATTCCCATAGAAATCGGGATTCCACTTGAATCACTTAATATGATTTTGAAGTTGGCCTCTCAATTAGATCAGCTTTAATATTATATCTTCCATCTTCTGTCAGCACTCACTGTCTATTAATGGTTAAAAACATTCTGGCCATGCAGTTGGAATGCTACTTATGACAGTTTACTTGGGACCAACAAGCCCTTCCCCCATCCTATACCTCTTGCTGTAAGTGTGCTGTTTCCTGTGGTCTTTTTCTTTACTCTGTCAACCTAATTTCAAAGGGCTGCTGCTTAAATTTCTCTCCAAATTGCAGGAAATGGTAGATTTTCTTGTGGACATATGGGAGCAAGAGGGGATGTATGACTGATACTAAGAAAGCTGGACTGCATATATAGAATATTTCTGGAGATAAAAAAGGAAGCGTCACCATTGTAACAAGTATTAGAGGTTAAGGTGTCGGCAGAAAACAGAGGGCTCTCTCACATTTAACTGTTACGTTTATTGACATGCTACTCTGGACCCGACCTTTCAGTTTGCAGGTCCTTGTGAACTCATCTCTTCCACTGCATTAAATTTATATCTACTATAAAGGGGGAAGGTGATCGATCGGGTAACCTCTATCCCCAATTTTTCTGGTGGAAGAATGAAGATACCCGTAAAATGTGTTCAGTATTATAAATTAATGAGAAATATATATCCTTTCTGTTACTTTTTACCTTTTGATTGCAGCCTTCATCTTCTTCTTCTTCCCCCACCCCCTCCACCCGAACCAAAAAGAAAAGGTTAAAAGGAAAACCAGTGAACAATCTAGGATTTAAGTCTCATCTAACTATCATATCTCATGGATTAATAACAGGAAGATCTTAATAATACTTCGGACCAAAATTTTATTGTTACCAAATTGTGAACCAAGTTATACTTTTTTTTTTCAAATAAAAAAGTTAATAAATAATTTAATTTTCAAACATTACAACGATTTACCAAAATACCATCAGATCCAAATTTGTATCCAATAAATACAAATATTTTCTTTCTTCGAAATTTTGTCGCCAATAGATACAAATATTTCTTCAATTTGTTATCATTATTTGTATGAAAAAAATTTACAACAAAAAGAGACGAAATTTAAGAGGGAAATAGAATACAGTCAACCAGGAGTCAGCGACTTGGGGTGACGCGTGAGATCACAGGAGAAATAGGAGTATACGTTATATTTAGCTTCCACTCCTCTCGAACACTCTTAGCTTAAATAGTCTCAGAAGCTGATGAAAAGGGGGTCCAAGGAAAGTTGCTCGTATCTACTACACTTGTCTTCCGATTTCCAGAGGTTTCCTACATAGTCCAATTTCTAGCTTCCTCCCAGAAGCTCTTAGATACTTCTGCCACTTTCCCCACTCGCTAAATCATCTTATTAGCCCAACCTCTTTAAATGCTCTTTTGTACTCTTCTTCCTTTTACTACACTTGAAACACTCCTCTCTCTCTCTCTTTCGGTTTCTTGCTCTCACAGTTCCCTGAGTACCGTTGGCCTTGGAAAGAAGAAGAAGAAGAAGAAAAAAAAATGGCTATGGCTCGTCTAGCTGTGAGTAGTTTGCAGCAGAGCTCGAGGGTTTCTTTTTCTTCTCTGTTTAATAATACACAAATTGGAAACAGAGGAATGGTTTTGCCTCAACAGAAGCGTTGGGGCTCTGATCTATTAAGGAGGCTTTCAACTGCTACTGATTCTGGAAAGGTTTCTGATGACAAATCATCATCATCCCAAGGCCAAGTCCGAAGAGAAGTTGCAGTCTCTGAAAGAGACAGAGACAGCAAGAAATCTCTTCTTTCCCCTTCCAGACGCAGAAAAGGATCAT
>NW_024870499.1:222611-245761 GCF_013358625.1 Macadamia integrifolia
TGTTGTTGTCCTCCCATGTCTTGGGTCGTTATTTTCTTGTTTTGGTTGAAGAGTGAGTCTTTAGAAGCTTGTTGGTGTGTGATGCGATGCAATGAAGTAGACAAAATGAACTGCTTTTTTAACACTTTCTGTATATTAGTTGAACCTCTTGTTTGGCACTTTGGCTGTGTGTAAGATTGCATCTTATGGAAAGCAACACAAGGTGAAGTGTAAAACGAACGAAACTTGCTAGAGGGAGGGATGGACTGGACTGATTAAGAATCCCAATCTTGAATTATCTATTTTTAAATCAAGTTAGGAATTTTATTATTTATTTTTAAGTTAAATTATATATATATATATATATATATATTTTTTTTTATTTCAATTAATGTTGTTTACTTTTATTTTTTTTATTTTTTATGTTTAGTGGAAGTTTGGTGAATCATGAATTTAATAAATGAGGGATTTTTTATTTTATTTTTTTATAACATGTAAAAAGTTGCCTAAACATTTAAGATAAGGCTTAAACTTAATATGAAACTTAAAATGTGTTATTATTTTTGGTTTGGTTTTGGTTTTTTCATCTTGAATTAAATTGAAATTAAACCAAATAATTGGGATCAAACCAATTGATATCCTTAGGGGCCGTTTGATTTTGTTTCAATCGTTTCTGTGTCTAGAAATAGCAAAAACGGTTTCTCCCGTTTCTGTTCCAATAAACAATTTTTTTACCTCAAAAAAGTGTTTGATTTTTCTGTTTCAAGAAACGGTTTCTTATGCATGTATCATTAATTACAGTTGAATCCTCTGCTTCTTATGTGACTGATTTTTGTTGAATTATTGTCAATTATTTTGAGATGATCTAACCTAAACCAATGGGCAACATAACCCTAATCCATCGCCTCATACGCCGCTGCGGATCCCACAACGCCATTGTACCATTGTCCTCTCCATGTTTCTCTCTCTCTTACATGACCATGTGGGCCCCATATAGATTATAATACATACAAGTTTTCTGCAGCTACTTTCATGTCCAGTAGAATATCATAGAGAGACCAAGATCATGATCCATTATCTTCATTTTTTACCATACATGTCCAGGAGCTGCTGCTTTGCATCTTTTAGAGCTGATGCTATGGCTACTGCCTCGATTTCCTAGCCTGATCATGTGCTCCTGCAGAACCCTCCATGGATTTGATTAGCCATGCCAACGATCCCACATTCTTATTTGATAAAAAGCAGCAATGCAAAAAATGTTTGTTGTTGTAGGCAATACAAGGTGCTTCATGCATGGGTAGTGTTGACTCTTTTACATGGTAGACAAGATTATGCCATCTTTCTTGGCATTGTATACATTCCTCAACCTGCTTTGTGTGCTGTGTGTGTGTATCATTGATTGAAATCATTCCCAAATTGACTCCTCAAAACATGTTTCCAAGCCTTTACAGCTTCATCACATGGGTTCCACCAGTAGTAGTCTTGCCAATTGAGCATCTGACTCAGGTAGATCTTCACATATTGACCACAAATGTGAAGCAAAGGATTCAACAAAAATCAGTCACATAAGAAGTTGGTTTTACCATGCTATGTGTTTGTTCAATTTCTTCAGTGGAACCCCAAGTTTCACACCAGTTGAGGACAAAAGTGAAGTTAAACATCGCAAGAAGTATTGAAATAGTAGTCCAGTGACAATTTTGTGTGGCTTACCATACTGCATACATCGACTGCCAAGTCATTATTCACTACCAATGTCCATGAATTCACAGCGACTTTTAATCAAACAGTTGGGAAGTGTAAGTCCAACCTTGTAGAACTCCTTAGTACTTTACAAACTCCCTCTGCCGTTGCTCTATATCAAAGCTTCCAATCCAAGAATCTTCAACCCAGAAGCCCTGATAATGGCTTTTATAAGACATTGGCTGAATAGAAGGAACGAGGTAAGAGAGGGCTCTCAACTCCCTCTGCTGTTCCTCTTTGCTTTGCATCATTTTATCAAACATATGAAATGCACTGCCAAAAAAACGACTCTATCGCAAAGATTTTGTATTGGAATTGCAACATTCAACTCCAAAATCATAGTCCGACAGACTCCTAAAGTCTAGCAGTAACCAAGATAACAAAACTGATTTTCTCCTTCGTGAGATTGACGAGACCGAGCGACGATACAAAACGTGAGCAGCGAGAGGTGTGTGTGAGAGAGAGAGAGAGAGAGAGAGAGAGAGAGAGAGGTGAGAGATGTGAGTGGTAATTAAACTGCAATGCAAATCCCTAACCGCATCCAATCCAGGTTCCATTCCATTACAGAGATGAAATCAACTCGAAATGATACCTGAGAGACGCCGAGCTTTGCGAGAGAAGAGAACTTCGCAAGAGAGCAGAGAACATTGATCTTCCAATAGAGTAGAGAACGTCGAGCTTCGCGAGAGAGCAGAGACGGTCGTCGAGCTTCGCGAGAGAGTTGCAGCTTGTGGAGAGCTACAAGGAGATAGAGAGGGTAGGGCGTCGGGAGTCGGGAGTCGGGAGTCGGGACTGGGGACTGGATTTCACGATTTTTCTCAATCACTTTTTGTTTTAAGAAACAAAAAAACAACTAATAGCTATTTCTTCATTCCTGTTTCTAGGAACAAAAATAGTTATAAATTTCAATTTTTATTTTATAAATAGGTGAAACAGAACCAAAAAATCAAACAGAAAATATGATGTTTTTTCTGTTTCTGAGTACAGAAAAACAGAAAAATCGTTTTTGAAAACAAAATCAAACGGGCCCTTAGTAAACCAAATTTAATTGACACCTTTAGTATGGGTGGGTGGGCGTATGGGTTGTCAATTTGAGGTCCGATCGGTAAAACCTAAAATTGATTGAACTTATTTATCAAATGTGTTAAGACTTATAACAATTAAAATTTTATCCTACCTTAATGGGATCTTTTATACGGAACCTGTCTTTATCACACTTTTTTATTTATCATTTAGAATTAGATTATCAAAAAAACGGAGTTTAAAATCCGAGACCTTACCCTTTCCCATTGTCACTTTTATTGCTTTTATTGTTTGGGTTTGTGACCAATGCAAGTGAAAGTCGAGTCAAACGATACCCCAGTCAGATGGTTGTATAAGGAAATGGTAGGCTTATAGAAAAGAAATAAAAAATTCAAACGAAAATTTTTGATTGGATTTGGGATCCTATTCCTATGTTATACAATTCAATATTCAATTCTCGACGAATCGATTTGATAGCTCAAATATTCTTATTCATGATATTGATCTGATTCAATATCATCCGGATGCAATCGGTTATATGGAGATATTGAGGATTTATGTAAAAAGATTGACGGATTATGACTAATCATAATAAGTGTTCGTTGTCAATTTGATCATCATTACAAATTAGACACAAGTTTATAAAATAAGGTACCAATTGTTCATATGATCGGTCAAGTTAAAGTATCTTACATGCAGTACATTCGTCATCAAGATAATTTATCATCCAATCTACTTTTATAAAAGGAGGAATGAGTTAACAAATTCTTGATAGTTCCACTAAATATAAAAGTAACAAATTGAATCACACAATTTCGTATTGAAAACTAGATATATAATACACAACTTCGTATTGAAAATTAGATAAGTAACCCATAAGGTATTTATGAATAGTAGTTCAATATATAATATAAGATTCACCACTATAAGCAAATTAATTGCAACTCACGTGCGTTACGTCTACCACCAAGACAATCCACCGCGGGTCTATGAGGATAGATTAGTCAAAATAGTTTGGTCATGTTGTAAGGTTCTAAAGTTTGGAAGATCGATTGGCCTGATCAAAATGGATCCCGCCTGACTGACTGACACCACTAGGTAGGTGGGTGCAAGTTTAGCTATTGGCTTGGTGAGCTCAAAGCCCACACGGAGATTTCAAGGCCTGGGTTGGAAGGCGTTTTTGACTTGACATTATGATATGGGAACACTCCCTCTGAACATGAGTAGGATTCGTTTACTCATATTTGATTTCTTTATTATATTTTTTCTCTCCTCCAGAAATGAATAAAAGATGTGGTAAATTTTGAAAAGAGAATATAGATGTTGATAGTGTTTTTTTTTTTTTTTTTTTTTCTCTTAAATGAATTGAAGTTCTATCTAAAAAAAAAAGTTATTTCCTAATCTCCCAATTGGGTGGTCTATGATCAGCTGTCGATATAGTATCTCTTCCAGTGGGGTAAGGGAAGTGAGAACTACTGGTTGATTTGATATTAGATCAGCGGTCGTACTATGATTGTTCGGGAGACATGGCCCCACATGCTACACACAAGAATAAAATCTTTGCAACATATGCAAAGTTACCATTGTAGTTCACTTTGTACTCTTGCGCATAACCCGTTGCAGCAAGATGGGCCAGTTAACGTAAGGCAACTGAATCTTAAAAAACCATATATGGGTATCAATAACTAACAAAGTTGCAATAACCCGTTGCCAAAAAAAAAAAAATAATGGATGAGATATTTTGTTTGATTTCAGAATCATTTCTTCTTCAAGGTTCCAAGGATTCATGGATGCCTAATGGGTCCTACTGGGTTTTTACTATCTTCACTGCTGCGTTTAGTTTCATTCCACCGAAAAGCCATGGGATAGGATGATGCATTTAGATCTGATGAGTTTTCTCAAATTATTTTTACTGATCATATATCTATCATTCTGCTATTGTTGGGATTGGCTTTGAGATCTGTTCATATCATGTTGGTTTAACAGATTGTTATGCTCTTTGATTGCCAAATTCTTGTTATTGTAAATTCTCGTCTCTTTGGTACCTGTAGGTCACAGACAAGTGTTTGAGATTTAAAATGTAACCGCAAGCGTACGGATTAGTGTAGCTACGGGTCGAACACAGGGAGAGCAGCCATTCTATTTTTTTATTTCTTTTAATAATGCAAAAGTGAACCGATTAATGGTTGTGATCTAATTCTAATTGCCGTTCTAAACATAAGTATCTAAAATAACGTCAGAACCATTCGTCATCTAAGAATTTAAAAACGCAAGCCACGCAATTAAAATTAAATAAATAAATAACTGAAAATAAACAACCCACGCAATTAAAAAAAATAATAATAAAGGAAAAAAATGATGAAATAAAAATAAAGTAAAAGAAAGGGGATAAAGCTACAGAGAGACTCATAAGTAGATTTCTCTACTTAGCCCGAAGGATGCATCATAATATGAGGTTTCCTACTTGATCAGAGAGTCATTCTTACAAGGGTTACTCTACTTGGCTTTAGGGAAAAGAAGACAATTAAAATAAAAGCAATAAATTGATGGTTCTATGGTTAGGAGGGGCAAAGCTAACACATACACTAGCCATGAACCTTGGGAGAAAGGGATAGCAATAATGTAACGACTGAAATTAAAATCATAAATTAAGAAAGAAAGGGTAGTTAGAAGAGGGAATGAGACGGGGGAGAGAAGACTACTGAAGGAGCCTACTTACTTGAACTTCAACCCTTGAACTGAAAACTTGATCGATTTGAGATACTACCAGTACTAAAAATCAGATCTGAAATAAACAAAATCTGAAATTTCTAGTACTAGAAAGAACAAATCTTGAAAAAAAAATTACTCCACGGCTCGTGATCTTGTCACCTAGATCTAAGCCTAGAACTATAACTTAAAATATTACAACTCAATTGCATAAATCATAAACATAAAATGGCTGAATAAAAATAAAATAGTGCTTGCATTAATTGAAAAAAAAAAAACTATTACAAAAGTGATTAAAGAAAAGATAAAGAAGAACTAAAACTAAAGAGAGAGCAACTAAAAAAAATTAGAAGAAGAATGAATTGTCTCCCCTACTCTAACATGAGTTGTATTTATAGGGAATTGTGAGGTAGGGTAACAAATTTCTCTTTCCTAAAAGGGAGAAACCCACAATTGATTGTGAGATCTTTTGAGACCAAAAGTGCTAAGGTGGAGGAGAGAGAAGAGAGAAATAAACTTTGAGAAATTTCCTATAATTTTTTTGTTTATTTTTTTTTTCTAATTTATTTCTCTTCTTTTTCTCCCTCCAAGGGACGATTTTCTTCTTGCTTTGTGTGATTTGGACAATATTTTGGTGATGATGTGGAGGAGAGAGAAGATTTGGACAATCTCTATTTCTTTTTTTTTTCTTTCATTTTTTTTTTCTTTGGTGATGATGTGGAGGAGAGAGAAGATTTGGACAATCTCTATCTCTCCCTTTTTTTTCTTCTCTTCTTGCTTCCACGATTTTCCTTTCCTTTTTTTTTTTCTTCTCTTCTTGGAACCCTTCCACATCCTCTATTCTTTTTTTTTTTATTTCATTTTTTTTTTCTTTCCTTTTTTTTTTTCTTCTCTTCTTAGGAACCCTTCCACGATTTTCCTTGCTTCTAATTTGATGTGGAAATCTCCTCCATGCCCTTAGTGCTTTAAGTGAGTGAAAAACAGGAAATCTTCAACAAAATTCTCTAAAAAAAACAACTATGAGATTCGAACTTGAGACCTCTTGGTGAGCAAGGGAATTTTGTACACCATAGCTCACCAACTACGCTAGGTAGTTATTGTCACCAAATACGAATCTTCAATCACTTAAGGATGTGGTCCATCGATCCTTATTGGCATTTGGAATATTCCTTGTACATTTGGGACAACTGCAAATGGGCTGGTTCTGCATCTCAGTTCAGTTCTAATCCATTATTCTTTTTCTGACCCGAAAAGAATAATCATTTGTACGGGTGACTAAACGAATGTGTACTTTTAATTGAACATGTCCATTTTGCTCAGAATTTCTTTCTCTTCGCAACCATGAAAGAAATAGGACATCTTTATGGGTAAAATTGAAGATATAGCGTTCGATAGTCCTTAAGACCTTGAAAATATAAAACTTACAAAAAGAGAGTAAAACCCAAGGTAGCTTCATTCTTAATATGTAAAATGCATGTTTTACTACCCTAGATTTCACACTTAAATGTGCTCATCAGAATTCCTCCACACTTAGACTTTGCTAGTCCTCGAGCAAAACAAAAAGAAAAAGAATAAAGACAAAAAACCTAACTCACTTTCGTAGGAATCACGATTGCACTTAGCATGTTCAACAAGCCTTTAAACCCCTAGGTCACCCCTAGTGGACGAGTTGTGTCTCGTGGGTGTTTGTAGCATAAATAAATCCTAACCTTGGCTAAAGGTAAGACTCATACCGATCCGGAGCAAAGATAATTTCTCTTACAAGGGACCCCCACACTTGAACTTTTATTACCCTTTATCAATTCCATGCACTAGCATATTTCTTAATTTGGAACTCACCTCGTCTCTTCCAAAACATCCTTATCTTAAAGCAAAACCACTTGTGAAGAAATAGGGAACCAATGACTAAGGTGTTAGAGTGTTTTTGACCAAACATGTTACCAAGCAATAATGACATTTGCACATTTTTTTTTTCTTTTTTTTTTAATAATAAACTCTATTCTACTCCACTACTTTTTGTTTGAATGACATGGTGGAACAAACACCAGACACCCAAGTTACTATGTAGCTTCGCTTTTTGCATATGCCCACAAAGGCAGTGATGCTAGAGTTACTTCAAAAGTTTTCTCCCAAGGAATTTCGATCAAGACACCACGCTTCCTGAGGCGCAATGCCCTGTCTAGTTCCAAGGGAATCAATTCTTATTCTTCTTTATACCACATTTCAAATTTCATTTAAAATTATGCATTTATCAACCCATGCCAAATTAAAAAGAAGGTCTCAACTCCAAATAAAAAGTACAAGGAACCCATATACTTACATATGGTCCATCACCATAAAACAAGGGTCTCTTATTTTTCAAAAGAAAGTCCCATCTCAAGACACATGCTTGTTTCTTTCTTCTCAACAGGGTTTTATACGTTCAAAATGGGTACCTTAGTCAAAACTTTTATTTCCATACATCAAGCAACCGAATGGTATGATCATTAGCCAAAAACCAAAATAGGACTTCATCCTTAGCAAGCTTAAAAAAAACAAAAAGAAAAACAAATAAAACAAAGTGGAAAAAAGCAGAAACTGGTTTCCCTAAAAACAAAAAGAAAAACAAATAAAATAAAGTGGAAAAAAGCAGAAACTGGTTTCCCTCCCCCACACTTAAGTCATGCAATGTCCTCAATGCATGGAAAGAATTAAAAGCAAAGACAATGCAAGGAGGTCATACCTGATTAGAAGTTAGTCATCAGTGTAAAGAGGTTCATGGAGATTCATGACCTCTTCACTACTAGTAGTAGGAAACTCGAGGAATGGTTTCAAACGCTGACTATTAACCTTCGAAATTACCCCTGTTCCTGGATTCAAAATCTCCACAACCCCATGGGGATATACATTATAGACAATAAACGGGCCATCCCATCGGGATCTAAGTTTACCAGGAAAAAGATGCAATCGAGAGTTACACAATAAGACCTTATCACCAATTATAAAAGATTTACGCAGAATATATTTATCATAGAAAGCTTTGGTCTTTTCCTTGTAAATCTTGGAACTTTCATAGGCATCATTCCTAAGTTCTTCCAACTCAGATAGTTGGAGCCTACGGTGAATTCCCACATCAGATAAATCAAAGTTGAGATTCTTGATGGCCCAAAAGGCCTTATACTCCAACTCAACTGGTAAGTGACACGCTTTCCCATATACCAAACGGTAGGAAAACTGGCCAAGGTCAGTCTTGAATGCAGTCCGATGGGCCCACAAGGCATCAATGAGCCTAAGGGACCAATCCTTACGGTTGGGATTAACAGTTTTCTCCAAGATTTGTTTGATTTGCTTATTAGACACCTCCACTTAGCCACTAGTTTGGGGGTGATAAGGGATAGATAACTTATGGGTGATCCCATACTTTTTCATTAGGGCCTCAAAAGGTCGATTACAAAAATGAGTACCCCTATCACTAATTATTGCACGTGGTGCACCAAAGTGAGAAAAAATGTTCTCTTTGAGAAATTAGACCACCACTTTGTGATCATTAGTTTTACAAGGTGTGGTCTCTATCCATTTAGAAACATAATCAACGGTCAAAAGTATGTATAAATTCCTAAAGGAATTAGGGAATGGTCCCATAAAATCGATGTCCCAAACATCAAAGATCTCAACTACCAAAATAGGGTTGATGGGCATCATATTCCTCTTATTGATACGGCCAAAAGACTGGCAGGCGGGGCAAGCCTTGCAAAAATCAAAAGTATCTCTAAAAAGAGTGGACCAATAAAATCCGCATTGGAGAACCTTTGCGGCAGTCTTCTTAGGTCCAAAGTATCCACCACATGCATGATCATGACAAAAAGAGAGAATAGAATGTTGCTCATGATCAGGAACACATCGTCGGATAATCTGATCCAGACATATCTTAAACAAATAAGGATTATCCCAGAAAAAATGCTTAACTTGGGAATGAAACCTATACTTATCTTGGGTGGACCAATGCTCCGGAATTAAGCTTGAAACTAAGAAGTTGACAATGTCAGCAAACCATGGTTCACTGGACATTGCAAATAATTGTTCATCTGAAAAGTTCTCGTTGACTGGAGAATCAATAGTCAAGGAATTGGGAAGCTGGGATAAATGGTCTGCAACTAGGTTTTTAACTCATTTCTTATCACTAATTTCTAAATCAAACTCTTGCAAAAGTAAAACCCACCTAATGAGATGGGCTTTGGCATCCTTCTTCTGAACTAGGTATCTGCGGGCAGAATGATCAGTATACACCACCACATGTGAACCAACTAAGTAAGACTGAAACTTTTCTAATGCAAACACAACAGCTAAAAATTCTTTTTCAGTGGTTGTATAATTGAGTTGTGCATCATTTAAGGTCCTACTAGCATAGTAAATGACAGTGGGCAACGTATTAATCCTTTGACCCAAAACTGCTCCTATGGCAAAATTTGAAGCATCACACATCAGTTCAAAAGATTCAGTCCAAACAGGTGGTTGAACAATGGGTGGATTGGTCAACTCCTTCGTAAGTTGTTTGAAGGATTCTAGGCACTCTTTAGAAAACTCAAAAGTTTGATCTTTGGCAAGTAATGAGGTGAGAGGTCGGGCTAACTGATTAAAGTTCTTAATAAACCTTCTGTAGAAGCCTACATGTCCTAGAAAGGACCGAACATCCTTAACAGATTGAGGAGGTGGTAAATTATCAATTAAATCCACTTTGGCTCTATCTACCTTAATTCCCTCCTTGGATATTACATGGCCTAAAACAATATCAGATTTAACCATAAAATGACATTTATCCCAATTCAAATCCAAAATTTTAAATATGCACCTTTTTAAAACTAGGGAAAGATGATGAAGACATTCAGAATAGGAATTTCCATGAATTGAAAAGTCATCCATAAATACTTCTAAGAATTTTTCGACCATGTCAGAAAAAATGTTCATCATGCATCGTTGGAACGTAGCAGGGGCATTGCAAAGCCCAAAGGGCATACGCCTGTAAGCAAATGTTCCATATGGGCATGTAAAAGTGGTCTTATGTTGGTCCTCTAAAGCAATTGGGATTTGGTTATAGCCGGAATATCCATCAAGAAAGCAATAGTATTCATGTCCAGCTAACCTCTCTAACATCTGGTCAATGAATGGCAATGGGAAGTGGTCCTTCCAGGTTGCCGCATTTAACTTCCTGTAGTCTATGCACACTCTCCAACTTGATTGGACATAGGTTGGAATTAGTTCATTATTGACATTGGGAACTACAGTCACCCCAGACTTCTTAGGCACTACGTGAACTGGGCTTACCCATTGGCTGTCAGAAATAGGATAAATTATTCCATGATCCAAGCACTTTAAGATCTCTTTCTTAATGACTTCCATCATCACTGGGTTAGCTCTTCATTGGGGTTCCGTGGATGGTTTGGAATCCTCTATAAGATGTATATGATGTTGCACAATGGAAGGACTTATACCCTTGATATCAGTCATGGTCCAACCTAGGGCTTCCTTATTATCTTTTAACACTTTAAGTAACTCATTTTCCTGACTAGAAGTCAAATTTGAAGAAATTATTACAGGAAGAGTCTGGTCAGGCCCTAGGAAAGTATACATCAAATTAGATGGCAACTCCTTAATATCTAACTTAGGGGGCTCAACTATGGAAGGTTTGGGAATGAAATTGGAAAAGGGTCCTAAGGGCTCCACAGGTGTGTGAAGACTCAAGACTTCAGAAAAGAAATTTTCACTATCATCATCCAACTCATCCATACACTCTTGGAATTCTGAATCAAAATCAATATCAAAGTTGGTAACTAAATCATCAGAAAAATCCAGAAAATCCTCAAGCATATTGATCTCTTCTTCCATATGTGGTTGCTTGCCAATCCTAAACATGTTAAACTCAACAGTTTGGTTACCAAAAGATAATCTTAGGAAACCATTCCAGTAATTGATTAATGCATTACTGGTAGCCAAGAATGGTCTTCCTAGAATTATTGGGATCTCATCCTTGGTTGAGAAGGGCTTAGTATTTAACACAATGAAATCAACAGGGAAAATAAATTCTCCCACCTTTAGTAAGACTTCCTCAACCATCATTTTAGGAATCTTAACAGACCTATCTGCCAACTGAAGAGTAGTTCCAGTGGCTTTCAAGTCTCCTAATCCTAGTTGCTTGTACACATGGTAAGGTAAAAGATTCACACTTGCGCCAAGGTCAAGTAAGGCAGGCTCAATATAGGTGTTGCCTATGACACAAGATATGGTAGGACTCCCTGGATCCTTATACTTGGCTGCTATAGGTTGAGTAATTATGAAACTAATGTTACCTGCCAAGAATGCCTTTTTGGGCACACTAGTAATACGTTTGTGAGTACACAAACCTTTTAGTATCTTTGCATAGGCGGGAATCTGGGATATGGCATCCAAAAGAGGGATGTTCACTTCTACCTTTTTGAAGACTTCTAAAATTTTATCTATGGAAGCAGTCTTCTTTTTGTGTACCAAGCGATTAGGAAATGAGATATGATGAACATAAGGACTGTTAGAGATTTGCCCTTGTTCAGAAGAATCATTTTTGGTTTCCTCAACCAAGTCATCTTTAGTTTAAAAAAAAATCTTTAGGTTCATCAGACGAACCTAGAACAAGAGGGACACTTGTGTCCTCAATTGAAGAAGAGTTAACAGGAGTAATAGATGGGGAAGATTTAAAAACACTCTGTTGGTACTCTCTACCACTCCTAAGGGCATAAACAACATTACATTGGTTAGAGGGCCCTTATTGGGTCTGACCTTGTACTATATTCAGTGGTGCATTAGTTGGTTCTTGTCAACTAACAGGTTGATGATGCCTAGGGTTAGGCTCTGGTTGACTGGGTAAAGTTCCCTTTTCCCTCTCACGCATAATTGAGACAACTTGGGTAAGTTCTCTCGTAAGATTTTGATGGTTTGTCATAAGGAGGGTCATATTTTTTCCAAGTCACTTATTCTACTTGCCTCTCCAGTGTTGGTAAACCCAGGGGGTTGCTGATAAGATGATAGGAGAGGGGCCCTAGGAAAACTCGCCTGAGGTCCTACACTTGACCTAGGAAAAGTATTTTGAAAAAAAGATTGTTGTGCAAAGGGAGGCCTTTGGGGTCCAGGTTGACCTTGATTATAGAAATTGGAAGGTCCTGCTTGGTTGCCCTAATTCCAAGAGAAATTTGGGTGATTTCTCCATTCTAGATTGTAGGTGTTACTATATGGATTATTCTGGTATAAAGCATTAACACTATCATTAGAAGTGCCCCCAGAGGTGTTGGGGCATTCTTCTAGGAGATGTCCAGGGGACTGGCACCAAGCACAAATCTTAACCAAATTGACTGATGATGGCTCTCTAGGAATAATAGCCTCAATTCTCTTGATTAGGCTATCCAAATGGGCTTCCTTGGCTACTATCCCATCCACAAAATATTCTTTTCCTCCTATGGTTCTTTCACTCTCTTGGGTTGATTCCCACTCACGGGTTTTGTCAGCTAAGTCAAGTAAGAATTCCCATGCATTTCCTTCATCTGTAAAGGATGTGAATCCCTCAAGGCACATAGACTCTATCATTTGTTTAGTTGGGTAATCAATACCCTTATAAATTATTTGATATAAATGCCATAGGTCTAGGCCAAGGTGAGGGAATTCTTGGAGTAGATCCTTGAATCTCTCCATAAGTTTGGAAAATGACTCACTAGGCTTTTGCCTAAACTGAAGGATATCACTTCTAAGCTTATTAGTCTTGTGAGTTGGGAAAAACTTCTTAAGGAAGACAACTGTGAACTGTTCCCATGAGGTTATGGAATTTGTGGGTAACCCATACAACCACTTCTTAGCTTGGTCTTTCAATGCAAAAGTGATAAACCTAAACTTAACAGCATCATCAGAAAGCTGTTGGATCTTAATTATAACATATACCTCTTCAAATTCCCTTAGAAATAGGTATGTATCATCAGAGGTCAACTCATAGAAGTGGGGTAACATAGTGATGTATTAAGATTTGAGTTCAAAATTATTGCCCTGGGCTTGTGGTAGAACTATGCAGAAAGGTTGGGCTGTTCTAGCAGGGTAGAACCTATCTTTCAGAGATTTAGGTGAAGGGTTTTGCTGTTGGTCTCCCATATTGAAGGGTTTTAAAGAGAGCAAACGTATAGGGTCACTACTTGTTGGATCTCTTCTTTCTAACCGATTCTTAGTATTACGTACCCACTTAACACTCATGCAACAGAAAACTACCCACAACTAAAGTAAGACAAGCACAAAAGAATGGATAGTAAAACTTTTTTTTTGATGATTTTTTGATTTTTTTTTGATTTTTTTTTCTTTTTGGGAGCTTACCGGCAGGGATCCAGGGTTGCTCAGGTCAATTCCTGAGGTACTGCTACAGGGCGAAACCTGTCTTTATTATATTGTGAGGTATGGTGACCTCCACCGATACAACTATTATTGTAAGTTGTTCTTCTCAGGAATTCAATAAAAGAAAAGGAAACACAAAACAAAGCAAATAAAACACTCCGATTTACCAAAAGAAAGCAAAAAGTAACATGGAACTGTCTTCCCCGGCAACGGCGCCAAAAACTTGTTTGAGATTTAAAATGTAACCGCAAGTGTATGGATTAGTGTAGTACGGGTCGAACACAGGGAGAGCAGCCACTTTATTTTTTATTTCTTTTAATAATGCGAAAGTGAACCGATTAATGGTTGTGATCTAATTCTAATTACCGTCCTAAACATAAGTATCTAAAATTACGTCCTGACCATTCGTCATCTAAGAATTTAAAGACGCAAGCCACGCAATTAAAATTAAATAAATAAATAACTAAAAATAAACAACCCACGCAATTAAAAAAATAATAATAAGGGAAAAAATGTTGAAATAAAAATAAAGTAAAAGAAAGGGGATAAAGCTAGAGAGAGACTCACAAGTAAGTTTCTCTACTTAGCCCGAGGGATGCATCACAATATGAGCTTCCCTACTTGATCAAAGAGTCACTCTTACAAGGGTTACTCTACTTGGCTTTAGGGAAAGGGAGACAATTAAAATAAAAGCAATAAATTGATGGTTCTATGGCTAGGAGGGGCAAAGACAACACATACACTAACCATGAACCTTGGGAGAAAGGGATAGCAATAATGTAAAGACTGAAATTAAAATCCTAAATTAAGAAAAAAATGGTAGTCAGAAGAGGGAATGAGAGGGGGGGAGAGAAGACTACTGAAGGAGCCTACTTACTTGAACTTCAACCCTTGAACTGAAAACTTGATCGATTTGAGATACTACCAGTACTAAAAATCAGATCTGAAATAAACCAAATCTGAAATTTCTAGTACTAGAGAAAACAAATCTTGAAAAAAAAAAATTATTCCACGGCTCGTGATCTTGTCACCTAGATCTAAGCCTAGAACTATAACTTAAAAAATTACAACTCAATTGCATAAATCATAAACATAAAAGGGCTGAATAAAAATAAAATAGTGCTTGCATTAATTGAAAAAAAAAAACTATTACAAAAGTGATTAAAGAAAAAATAAAGAAGAACTAAAACTAAAGAGAGAGCAAGAGAAAGAGAGAACAACTAAAAAAAATTAGAAGAAGAATGAGTTGTCTCCCCTCCTCTAACATGAGTTGTATTTATAGAGAATGGGGAGGTAGGGTAACAAATTTCTGGAGAAACCCACAATTGATTGTGAGATCTTTTGAGGCCAAAAGTGCTAAGGTGGAGGAGAGAGAAGAAAGAAATAAACTTTGAGAAATTTCCTATAATTTTTTTACTTATTTTCTTTCTTTTTTTTTCTAATTTATTTTTCTTCTTTTTCTCCTTCCAAGGGACGATTTTCTTCTTGCTTTGTGTGATTTGGATAATATTTTGGTGATGATGTGGAGGAGAGAGAAGATTTGGACAATCTCTATTTCTCCTTTTTTTTTTTCTTTTTTTTTTTCTTCTCTTCTTAGGAACCCTTCCATGCCCTTAGTGCTTTAAGTGAGTGAAAACAGGAAATCTTTAACAAAATTCTCTAAAAAAAACAACTATGAAATTCGAACTTGAGACATCTTGGTGAGCAAGGGAATTTTGTACACCATAGCTCACCAACTATGCTAGGTAGTTATTGTCACTAAAAACGAATCTTTAATCACTTAAGGATGTGGTCCATCGATCCTTGTTGGCATTTGGAATATTATTTGTACCTCTGGGATAACTGCAAATGGGCTGGTTCTGCATCTCAGTTCAGTTCTAATCCATTATTTTTTTTCTGACTTGAAAAGAATAATCATTTGTACGGGTGACCAAACGAATGTGTACTTTTAATTGAACATGTCCATCTTGCTCAGAATTTCGTTCTCTTCGTAACCATGAAAAGAAATAGGACATTTTTAGGGGTAAAATTGAAGATATAGCGCCCGATAGTCCTTAAGGCCTTGAAAATATAAAACCTGCAAAAAGAGAGTAAAACCCAAGGTAGCTCTATTCTAAATATGTAAAATACATGTTTTACTACCTTAGATTTCACACATAAATGTGCTCATCAATAAGGAACTAGCCTGAATCCGATCTCTGGGGAGGGCTCTCCGAGGCTCAAATTAATATACTTGGTGAAGAAGGAAAGCCTGGGTTGGGCTCTGAGAGTTCCAAATTTCTTACCTTTGCTTTTTGGCTAAGTTTCTCTTATATTGTGGTTGATGAGGACTCCCATTGGTCTAGGGGTTTCCTTCCTTGATGACCTTGGACCTGCTGGGGATTGGTGGATTTGTCCCTGTCTAAGCCGAGGTGGTTGATTTCATCATGAGTGAGTCAAGATCCTAACATTAACCCATAGTTATCTTTAGGTCAAGTAACCATGGTTCTAATGGCTGATTCAACCATGAATGACCATGAATTAAATAATTGTCTGACCATAGTTTAGTTTGTTAGCTCTGGTTAGGTTTAGAGACTGTTACAAATGTCACTATCTCAACATGGAGTATTTAGATCTCGGTGACATGTAGGCGGCCGATATGATATTTCCCTTGTTCAATCTGTTCATGAGTAGGTGGTCATTCGTGGGGGTGAGTCATCTGATTGTTTGAAGATCAGGTCGTCAGATTGTTCGATAATCTAGTCATCCTATGGTTGTGTCATTTGACCGTTTGATCGTTCGATAATCTTGGCCGTCCTATGTGTGACATCCAAGAATGGCAAATACCAAACTCGCCTAGGAGATCGATGTGTCCCTGTCACGAATACGGCAAGTACCACAGGATTTGGGAGATCGGTGAAAGTGTACAAGCTTTAGTCCAATATTACCTAGGGAGAGGTTGTTGGGTTTATTAATAATCTCTAGCTTCTTAACATAACATAACGCGTTTTAAAGTTTTGAGGTCCATGAGCCAAATATGATAATATTATACTAAGATTAATGGGGTCGGGGCATTACACTATTATTATGTCATCTAATAGTCTGATCGTCATCTTCCAACCACATGTCCATTCCTTAGTGGCCAGTTGTATTATGGTATATCACTTGTCATGTGTGTCTTTTTCCTCAATCCTTTGAGCCTGGCTGGGCTGGGCTTACGATGAGCCCTTGGAATCCTAATCTGGGCTTGTGTATTTTAAATCTTTTACAGTTTTGCTTACGTTAACAACTTGCGAAAGCACTGGTCGTCAGAAAGGGAACATTTCTAATAAACTTTTTTGTATCGTTGAATTCAAAGTAAGATGCATAACTTCTTTCTCTCCTCCTCCCATACATCTTCTATTATGCAAGCGAGGTGCATGTCTTTTCTCTCTCTCTCTCTTAGACTATAGAGAGAGAGAGAGAGAGAGAGAGAGATGATCATTCATGTAATGGTTTTAGGTTAGGAAAGAAGTCACATGCAAATCTTATTTTTCTGATGCGTTTAGTTGCCAGCTTTGACCAAGCGTTACCCTAGCTGACATTGACGATGTCATGACTCATGATATTTATGAAGCATGTCGTCTTGGTGGTGGGTTTTTCTTTCTCTCTCTAAATATATATATATATATATATGCAATCTCTCTCATCCTCTCCTCTCAATAAATAGTGTGGAACTGTGGATGTATGTGTTGACCCTGTAATACTTAGCGAGACAATTAATTGTAGCACCTTCGCAAACAGAGTTCATGCACAATACCAGAAACTATCAACCATCAAAGAGTTAAATAAAATAAATTTGGAGTCCAAGCCAGAACTATTGCTATTCTTTGTATGGGGTCTCTATTCATGAATTTTTACTTGCTCCTCAGCCAACACCTTTCTAATTATCTCTCTTATTTTATGAAAGCCATTACCCTCCCCAGTTACTCCATCACTCATAATAACTCCCATTGGGGAAGTTTTTCGATTTTCTTATTTTGTGCACATTAAAATTTAATAAAATTGGAGTTTAGACTAGAATGTTAAAGGGTATACATTTATTTGTAATAAAAAAATTTAACTGAAAAATGTATATATATCCGCAGTATAGCCAACCTTTTCCCATATATATATATATATATATATATTTTATAGTAGTAGTAATTTTCTCATCCTCTCTCTATATAATCCATCATATTATTTTTTGGTTAATGATGGGTATCCATACTAATCCCACAATTGCATGGATCGGGTCATACCGAGATTAAATGAGAATCATTCAACTTTCACTAAAAGCAGTAAAGAGCACTAAACACATCTATGTGAGTGGCCCAAGGTGTGCCTAGTGGGACTCAAATTTAGGATGTCTGAGTTTACGGCTCATATCAAGTTCGTTGCTCACCAATTACGCTACCTTTTTGAGTTAAATCATATTATACTACTAATGAAACATAACAAAAATATAAATTATCTACCCTTTTACGTAAATAAAAAAAAAAAAATTGAAAACCTATCCCTTTATAGGTGACCTAAGGGCTAATGAGAACGTGCACATGGGTATCAACATAAAAGGGATTTTTTTTATTTCACAAGAGACAATAGTAATTTCTTGCTATCTTGTGTCTAGGCGCTGGGGCACATGACCAATTAGCATTCTTAATTTTCCCCATAAATACAACACAATTCTTTTGCTTACCCTCCCCTCTCAATATGATTTAAATGGAATAAATATTTTCATACCAAAAAAAAAAATAAAATAAAATAAAATTCCTATATATCCTAAAATAAGGGTTGGGTAAGATGAGTAAAACAGGTAAAAAGAGAAAAATTAAAAATCCAACCATAATGAATATTTGTAATTTTATTTACGCTTATACATTTTTCTTTTGTTTTTTAACTGTTTCAAATTATATCATAGTTAGGAGTACTTCACTTTCTCTGATTTTATTGCATGCATTTGTAAACTAATTCTACCTGAAGGGATGTGATATGAGGCCTCTAATTGAGCTAATCTTTTTTTTTTTTATTAATGAAGAAGAAAAAAGGAAGAACAAGAAGAAAAATGAATTGGCCTTATGCTTTATTTTTTAAAGAAAAATATTTATCATCAGAGAAAGCAAATTTATTTTTTTGGTAACAATGGAGAAACCAATTGGCACCATAGGTTTTGCATGTAAAAAATCAAACAGGACTAGTTTAATTCCCCGCCCCAAATTTTTTCTTTTATATTTTATTTCTCTGAACCATTTGACAAGAAGATAACACCATATGCCGGCCATGAATAATTTGGTGGGCCATTCCAATACCTTTTTCCTCCTCTTGTTGGCCACCCTGATTGTTGTAGGGAAGACAAGATGTGTGAGAATCTCAAATACTAAATTTAAAAAATGGATCCAATACCAAAATAAAACATGAGGCATATTTATAAAGTTATTACAACCCAACATTGAATGCTTCCAACATCAGATATAATCTATATAAAATCAACACATTGGATCCATGTAATCTTCACTTTTCCACTATTCAATCATATTATTAATTTATTTTTATACACCAAAAATATTAATATTTAGAAGTAGGGGTGTCAAATTGGAACCGGAACCGAAAACTGAATCCAGTTTCGGATCGAATACCCTGAACCAAATCCAATTCATTATAATATGGTTAAATCCTGGATTTGAAATAAGTATTTATAATTCGGTTAGGTATGGATTTGGATTTATGCCAAGAATTGGAAGTTCTAACTGAAACCAAACTGAATAATTTAATGTCATTTTTTCCTCTTTAACTAAAAACTTGACGTAACTTATATGAAAACCTGACATAATTATTCACCTAAATGATAAATCATCTAATGGAGTTTCAATTATAGTCCAACTCTAAAACCCTTTGTCTTTCAATTATCATTTAGGAGATTGATTGCTTAGGATCATTAACGATATTTAGTTTCAATCACCTAAATGATAAATCATCTAATAGAGTTTCAAGTAGTGAAATTAACGATATTAGAAGTTCAATAGATGATCGATTGCTTACGATCATTCAACATGGATACATGTCCATTGATAGCTCATGTTTTTTTGTTCATTCTTTTGTTGGGGAAGACCAATAACCTAGTGAATGAGCATTTATATTTTATCTTCTGAATAATAGCTGCATAAAAAAATTGAATTTGAAATTGGATACTGAAACCAAATAAGAACCAAATACAAAACCCGAATAGGAACCAGAACTGGACTGGAACCGGATAGGTTGGGTACGAATACCAATTTTTAGAACCAAGACGGGACTTGATCCGGTTCTGGATCACACTAACACTCATTGGAACCAAAACCGAAACCAGACCGAATACCTGGTTCCGGACCAATTGACACCCTTAATTAGAAGTACATAATTATAATCCAAATTGTAAACTTTACACCAAGCAATCTCTAAAGTGAGATCATTTCGGATCTTCAGGAATTCAAAAGATATAGATTTGTTGATTAAGTTTGACCGAAATTCTTTGCTATTGACATTGCCGAAGGTGAAGATTATAATTCTATTGTAACACTTTATTTTCTCATCTAGGTATGGCTAGACTTAATCTTATATTTCTTTTTTTCTTTTTTCTTTTTTTCTCCTTCCATCTAATTCTTTGTTTAACTTTAATTAAAAAAAAAAAAGGAACCATTCATTGTTGGTTCTCTATTTTTCATAAATAAAATCATATTTTCAGAAAATACAAACATATTTCACTAATAAAATGGTGCATCAAGATATATTTGGATTTCCTGAGCAAATCAATATTGTTGTTAAGAGTTTGTTGGGATATCTGAGAATATATTGTTCTGTGAAATGCCTACTTTACATTGAACTACGTGGAGCAAAACGGAGATTATGGGATTTGTTGGATCAACATTATTGATTCTTAAGATATTAGATATATACCCACATGAAAAATAACCATGACCGACCATCAAAGATTTGGATATCCTCCACCTAGAAAGTACACAGTTAAAAAAATCATTGGAAGCATGGGAGCTAGTCCAATTTAATAGCTCATATGGTCAACATCTTCGATCAGTCATCCTAGATAGATGGAGTTTTAAATATTCTTATTGTCATAACTTCTGGTTTTTAGAAAGAGGAGATTTAGAAAACATAACTAAAGAGAGAGAAGGCAAAAAGAGAAGAGGACAACATTAAAATCCAACATTAATTAATTTACTGAGAAGATCAAAATGAGATTCTGTAAAAATTCTATGAATCTATCTATATATGTACTATATCTTGCAAATATCTATACAAGAGAGAGAGAGAGAGAGAGAGAGAGAGAGAGAGAGAGAGAGAGAGATCATATTATATGAATTGGATTGGTGATTAGCCTTTATTAGGTGATTACCCATTACGTGTAATCCCTCCTATGTATTGGAAAAATTTTTGAATAGTTTAGAAGTTAATCACGTACACGCAAAATATAGCAGCCACAGCCTGAGCCAGCCCAGAGGCTAATAAGAAAAATCAAAGCTTACTTACCATAGGTTCTTTGAATCCTTATCAACCAATCTAAGATTTGCCCAAAAAGAAAAGGGCAAGAGAGATTCTATCCCTTCTGTCTAGATTTGAGTCTGAGTAAGGCCAAGCAAGAAGGACTGGTCTAGGTTCAAAAGCTGTAAGGGTTATGACTGTGTGCGGAGAATCTGGTGATCTTACCAAATTCCCCATTTCCAACTTTCCAACAATTAATCTGGTTTCATGTGAACACATTTACTAACAGATGCACTGAACCATCCTTCAAGCCTTCCTTGTTCATCTCTTCCTGTATGGCAGCATAGCTGCGCCAGCATGAGAGTTAATGGATACATGCGGAAATATCAATAGGTGTGGAATTTTTGCTTTTTATGAGAGGTGAGATAATCAATTAGCACCCTATGTGTCTAGGCCAAGGGCCATGCTCCCTTTCAATCTTCTTTTTCCTTATGTTTATATGAGCTATGTTTGGTTGTAAGGAGAATTAAAGGGAAAGAAAGGGAAGTGAAATTTTCATACTGAAAAAAGAAATATATGTTATCATTATCCATATAACTTTAATAGTAACTTCAAATCATTCCATATTTAGTTATAAAATTTCACCTTACTTTACATTCAAAACCCTTTGTTATAATATGTAAAATAAAAATTACATATAAAATATGTCATTACTAAATGTTGTTAAAAAAATTAAGTAGTTGTACAATCATGTGGGGTAGTGATTATAGACATTTCTTTTTAAAGTATAAAAAATCCTCTTTGAACACGCTGCATAGGAAATGCATTCACACATTTGTTTTTTTTTAACAAGAGTGAGGGTTCCCTAAAAGGTTTTTTGAGCCCCTCTTACAATCGCCTCTTTCTTCGCCGTCGCTGCTCATCGAGAAGACAAAGGTGACTCCATCTTCACCGTCGCTGCTCATCGAGAAGCCATCCCTCTCATATTCGCGCCTCTTCCTTCACTGTTGCTGCTCACCAAGAAGACCTAGGCGACTGTACTTCATCTTCACCATCATTGCGCACCAAGAACCCAGGCGACTGTACTCCATTTTTTTCCTGAGATTGCTCTACAATTGAACATTTTCTGCAGCGGATGTAACAAAAGTCTCAGGAAAAGAACAGGCAAAAGTGCAACCCAGCAAGAAAGGAATAGGAAGGAAATAGTAAGTGCTGGATATTGAGGAATCTTAGTTTCGGCAAATATTTGGAGGTGAAGAAGATGATTTCTATTACTTCTTTGTTGAGCCATTTAATGCAGTTGAGGAATGACAAGTAACTGTGTTGGTTGATCTCAGGGTGGTTTAGGGGGTGTTTGGTTCGGTAAATCTTTGGGATGACATTCTTTAGAATGATAATTCTTAATTTTTGGAGCTGTTTGGTTCCACTAGATTGACCCTCATAACTGAGCACCCTACTTCCTATGAATGACAATATTACAAAGGATGTGTTCCAAATCTGAGTTTACCTCAACACTTAAACTCAGATTTGAGCAACATTTTTACCACCTAATATAAAAGGAGAAAGCAGAAAGAAGTTCTCTACGGAAGCCAATATCTCAACCCGCGAGAAACATGTACTAGCCTCAAGGTAGGGGTGTCAATTCCTAAACCGAACCGGTAAAACCGGTTGGACCAAACCGATAACAACACGGACCGAACTGAAGCCTTATTGGTTCGGTTCGGTTTGGAGTATTGCAACCCCAAAACAAAACTGAACCTCACTGAAAATCGGATGAACCCGAAACCAAACCAAAATCGGCTCAAAACCCGAATCGAAACTAAAACCAAACCGGTAAGAAACCGAAATTGTCACAC
>NW_024870499.1:252105-329238 GCF_013358625.1 Macadamia integrifolia
ATTTGGCCTAGGCCAGTTGATCTTCATCAGCTATCCCAATGGTGGATTAGGAAAAGAAAAACTCTGGCAATGAAAAATGCTTGGACCATAGGATTTGTGGTAGTTTCGGACAACATTTGGAGGGAGCGAAACACTAGAATCCATGATGGCACGCATCATTCTTTCATTCAGATCTATGGAAAAATTTTGCAAGACCTTCAAGATGCAGAATGTCGCATTCAGAACGCCATTTCAATTTGAATCAGCTCTGAATATTTTTTTTCACTGCTCTGGCTTTAGTTTTTTGTAATAAAAAAAAAAAATTTTCCCTGCTGATGGCCATGCCGAAGGTTGGGTAAAAAAAAATCTCTTTTAACGCCTTTGTATTGTTATTGCTTCTATAAAATTTCTTTGAGCCTTTAGCAAAAAAAAAAAAAAAAGGGTTCCCTCAAAAGCAGCATGGCTTATACACCAACCATGAGATCAATGAAAGCATATATAGAAGCATCAACAATGGCAGGATTTCCACTTTCCATAGAAACAATGTGGTTATTTTACCTTTCCTGTGTCTAGGTGTAGTCCTATAGAAGCCATGTTTCCTTCTAGGTATCTTTTTCTCTTTTAATAGTTTTTTTTTCTCTCTTCTCAAAAAAAAAAAAAAAAAAAATAAATAAATAAATAAATAAAAATAAAAAATCCACATATTGTTTGAAGAACCCTTTCTCTGATATATTTTGATCATGTAATCACTGCACAATGCAGGACCAATCAGAGGAGGCATGCAAGCATCTAATTGGGTTAGGGTGATTTTTTCACCACCCCTTGTGTCTGGGTGTAGGGGCACACGACCAAATAGGATTTCCCCTATGGTTTAGTTGAGATAAAAGACAGAAATGGGAACACCTTAGAGCCGCATTAGCATTTTGGGGCAAAAAATAAAAAGAATCCGTGTGAACTTGATTCCTGAAAGCGTGTTGACTGGTTTTTTTAAATTTTAGTTTAGAGCATTGGGCCACTTTTAGACTCCCACGTTTTTCTGGTTCTAAATTGTGACTCAAAAATGCTAACCACACAATATGTGAGCCCACACAGTCTAATCATGTCTCATAAAATTAATGTTTTGAGAGGTTAGCTAAATAAACCCTTTCTGATGATAAATATATGTCTGGGTGAATGGCAATCCCAGACTCTTTAGTCACACCATGAGTCATGAATTCTTCCCATCAGTTCATATATATCCACCATGAGTCATGACTCATGACCCATCTTATGTCCAATGAATGTGAATCCTTTTCTCTGGTCCTTCCCCCTCTTCCATTATTTCTTTTATGAGGAATCAGACCAAGTGAATTGAATTCTTCTTAGTTAATCACTCTTATTATTTATTTATTTATTTGTTTTTAGAGAAAAAAAACTTTCTACACATATGTGGTAGAGACCTTTCCTATACATCTAATTTTCGTGCTGCCATATAAATAGATGATGTGGTTTTTTGATTTATTGAATAGAGAGTTTATGGTCTGGATATTCTATGTGTTAAAATTTTCATTCAATGTAATAAATGGAAAAAAGATTATACCAGCGCTTCCATGTGTCTGTCTCTCTCTTTCTCACGCAAAGAAATATTTATACCCCTTGTTTTAGGGAGGAAAGAGATAATCATACAGAAGGTTGGTGTTGGCTGCACTTTCAAATAGAAAACCACTTTCCTTCAATCAAATACCATCATGTGTATTAATCCATATGCTGATTAAAAAAAAAAAGTTCCATCTAGTTGTTGGCATTTGAAGTGGGTGTATGGAAAAGTTTTGACAATGGCCATATAGGAATACCCCTCTTAAAAAAAAAAGAAAAACTTTTAAATCCAATAGTGGATTCATAGGAGCCCAAAACATACATGTTTGTGCTCAACCCCTACCTCCCAAAATGAAAAAGAAAAAACAATTAATATTTTGAAGTTGACTAAATGGGTTACACAATATATAACCCTAAGGCTAGTAGTGAAGCTACATTTGGCAACATAGATGCTCACCACAATAGCATTTACTTAATAATAATAATAATAATAATAATAATAATAATCAATTTAGATAACAATAAATATCGTAAATTATATATAAAAATCTTATTAATTTAAATCCTGTTTGATTACCATGAAGATTGAAAGAAAAGAAAATTAATTTTCTTTCAAATTGTTTTGTTGGATAAGGACATCTAAGTCAGTAACAATTAAACTCTTGGCTAATACAGAATCCATATTTGGCGATTCATATCGTTATCATATTTGTTCATTGGTCTAATAAATAATTTGATATACAATTTTTTTGGAAAGATTCATTATATTAATTTTAGATAAAAAATTTTAGTCATAAATTATATTAAAAAATAATTTTTTAGTTTTATTCGTGTTATACTCAAATCTTTATTTGGGATACCGCACAGGTCAATATGCACAATGTCTAATATTCATCATTTATGATTAGGTTTATTGGGGTATCTAATCTCATTCGTTTTTCTAGTTTTCGTCTCTTAGTATCAGTGCCGGCCTAATTGACAACATTAATATGTAAAAAGTTAAAAAAAATAAAATAAAATCATTTATTTTATAATTGCCCTATTGCATAGACTCGTAAGGTGTAGTCAACATTTGGCAACACAAATCCGTTCCACTTTGGTATTTATAAGAAAATTCATGATCTAAAAAGTAAGTACTTATTATAACAATTAAGAATACCATTGATTCAATTATATAGAAATTGATAAAGGACACATAGGAAGGTTTTAAATCTTTCCATTCAGCCTATGTTTGATTGCCATGACATTGATATATTGAAAATATAAAATAAAAGAAAACAAAAATGTACTCTAATTTCTAAGTATTTGGTTGGATAGAGACATGAGTTGAGGTTAACTGAACTTGGCAACCTGTAGTCAGGACTTCCTTCTTAGCATACTTACTTGGGTATGAACTAACTTGTGTTAGTCGACTAGAATTAAGAAATTCATTGGAACTAAATGGGTAGTCAAACCTTGACTTTTGAAGGTGCTAAATGGAAAAGTCTTTGGCATGTAGCTGAGAATTATGATTGAGTCCTATCTTCTCCCTTCCCTCTCTTGATATCTGTTAATCTACTTGAATTGTGTATTGAATTTTGATGATGACAAACATAACTAGTTAATTAGTTAATAGTAACCAAATGTATAAACATTAATGGACTAAACATGCTTTAAGTATGAGACTAAGCACATTACTTGATGGAAAGATTATCCCAAAAATATTGGCATCAGCATAGCAAATGACTAGTAATGTTCTGGAGGCTCCTAAACATTCTTAAAATATCTAATTAGAATATTGTCCTGGAAAAACAGTCATGATTGGAAATAATAATGTACAAACCCAGAAGACTTAGGATGTTGTTGGTGAACTTTCTGATTGCTCCATTGTGTACAGGAAAAAGGCTTTTATACAATCATTGGATAAGGGACGAGGGTCCAGTGCAATCCTTTCATCTGCATCCGATGGCTGTGTGCATGGTCATGCACTATGCATAAACCCTCTCTCCTTATGTATATGACAAAAAATGATTTGTGCAACTCTATAGATGTATGTTTTTTTTTCAATGGAAAAAGAAAAAATATTATTAAGATAAACTGTTTAATATCACATCATAACCATCATACAGGTGTGATTGCCTAACTATATCACACATAGCTACATCCTGAAGACACATCATCGAAAGAGTCTTATATATTTGAATTTATAGATGTATGTTAATAAGGTATTATGCACTAATATATTTGCCTTCATCAAGTATCTTAGAAAATAAAATAGAGTTCAAGCAAGCAAGTCAAGACAACTCTAGTAAGTTCAAGTTGATCAAGCAATGAAGACACTCAAACAAGCAAAGCCAAGTACTTGATGAAACCCTTGATTTTTTTATTTTATGTATTTATTTATTTTTTGGGTAAAGGTTGAAGTCATTGATCAAACCATACGAGCTTCACCAAGCCACTGTTATTCAACAAAAAATGAATGCTATTGACTTAAAAGGAGCTACGGGCATCAGAAGAAAAGATGATCAACATCAAGCTTCACATGCCATAGGATTAGATTTTATATTCGTTGACTTCATGTAATCCTATGTATATATTCTAGCCAAGCCAAAATTCCTCGAAATGGATTAAATATTCACTCTATAAACTAAGAGAATCATTTAGTTGGGCTTCATAAGTTAGAATCAAATCATTGTACTTCATTTGTATTCTCACCCTAGTTAGAGGGTTTGGGTGTTTCATTTGTTTATCTAACTATTAAGAGATTTGTTGTCTTTAGTTGCCAAGCTCAAGTGCATGAGTTTGCAAGAACCCAAAACAACTCTTATGTGAGTTAAAGGTTGAAAACAATAGTTGCACTCACCCTACCGTGTGAGTGCAACTAGGGTTCTAAGTGTCTGTCTTAAGTAAAACCACTGAGTGATTACTGGGACTTGGGTTGTAAATGGTTGTCTTGAATTTTACCACTAGATTAGTTATAATCCCAGAAAAATGGCAGGTGATTCTCCATCAAGGTGAGCAGTGAGTGATAGTGAGGATCCAATAGCTGAGGTCCATGCTAAGGCCCTCTTAGCTGTTGGATCCTTATTGCCACTCACCACTTACTCACCGCAGAGGATTTGAACCTTTGTAAATGTTGTGTGTATTTATTATGTGATTGTTTTATTATAATAGCTTACTTGCATTCTCCGAATTAGTGCATATGGTCTTAGGATTTCCAATTTATCCCCTTCTCTTGAGCTAAATATTTGGATCTAAAGTATCCCCACATACCCCAATTGAATGTACTCAAACTCAATATTGTCTTAATAAGATGAAAAACTGTAATGGTTAACAAAATCTTGATTATGCATTGAACGTGGGAATATAAACAGGTGATATACGGTGGCTGCATGATTTAAAAAAAAAAAAAAACCATTTTTATTTTCATATTTCAGTCTTTTAAGCATTTAAACTAATGAAATTCCTTAAATCATACCCTAATTCCTCACCGGTGAATTTTTCTTCCTCAATGAATTTGTGTTGAAAAGGCCTTCTAATAAGGTTTTTCAAATTTCATCTTTAGACTTTTATAATTTTACTTTAAGCCATACCTCCCCCTTTAGTTCAAATGAATTTTATTTTCTTTCCTCATAAAAAAAAGGAAAAAAAATCCTATCAAGTGACTTAGAGGGCCATGCTCTAAAATGTCATACCATAATCAAACCATTAAGAATAAAAATTATAGGCACCACCCATGTTATCCCTATCTCTCGTAATCTCTCTCTTTTATAAGTCCCCCCTACCCTCACTCCATAAATTAATAAAAATAAAATGTTAAAAGAAAAGCAAGCCATCTCTAACTCAGGAGTAATTAAGTGTGTTTAATTGGTTTGTTCCACTTTAAACAGACCAGTTCAGTTCAAATCATGTCATACATAAAAGCCAAAATTGAATTGATTATTAATTGTGTTTATTATTATTATTATTATTATTTGGTTATTCAATTTTATCGGTTTTATTCTATTCTCGTTGGCCTTTATTCATTTAACTTTAAACTTTTTATTGATTTCAAACAACTTTTAACAGTTGAGAATCAACAATTTATTTCTACCAAAAAAAAAAAAAAATCAACAATTTATTGTTTCAGATTAAAACGGAATTGATTCATTTGTAACATTAAAAAGGTAGAGAGACTGGTCAATTTTACTATGTCGCCTAAACACAAGAGGGTGTAAAAATACTGCATTACCTTTCATCTTATGAGCTAAGGATATCTCCATGCAGTCTCCCATTGATGCAGTAGCCATTTACCTAAGTAGGTAGGATTCTCTTGATTATAAATAAGAGAGGGTCATTTTCAAGCTGCGTGACCCTACATTGACTTGAGACTCATAGTTATTTAATTTGGATTAGGGAATTATTCAGATGAAGTACTATTTAGATTAATTCGTTTTATTAATTCAATGATTCGGTCAAAATATCGATAAAAAACAGAGATAATAAAATTCGGATTCTGATTCGGAATTATTCATTTATAAAAATAAAAAGCAGACGAAAAATTCGGATGTTATTTTTAATATTTATAATACTTGTTTCATATTTTCTATTAATTATCATATATACATAGCATACAAATGATATAAAAATTAAAATTTTAAATTTTAAAGATAAAAATAATATTTTTAGCTTTCTTTTTCTTTTTCTAAACTCATTTCTTGTTACTTAAATAATTGAATCAGAAAGAGAGACTGAGAGGATGGACCGAGGACAAATTCAGCTAGACTCACGTCAACTACCATGTGTGTTCACCTTAAAGACTAGAGAGATAGTAACGACTGTAAGACCTAATCAAATCAAAATAGGGTGAATTTTTTTTTTTGTAGAAATGTGAAAAATTAAAGATAAGTTTTGTTGGTTTCTATTAAAAACAAGAAGAAAAGTAACATTGAGATAATAAATGTATAATAATCACATTATTTCTAAGGCTCATTGACTTATTCAAGATATATATATATATATATATTACATGGGATAAAATTCGGGTAGAATTTGGATAAATTTAAGTTCGAACGAATTATTCATGAATTTAAAAAAAAAGCTAAAAAATTAAGATGTTTCAGAATTTTTTATTTGATTTGAATTTAGACTGTATTATTCGTAAAATTTGGTAAATTCTGTTCGTCGTGAATAATTCGAAGAATTAAATAACTAGGCCTTGGGAGTTAGGACTAATGAAAACGTTCCTAGGGTATCCAACAGATGGGAAAATTTTCATTTAAAGGGGGTGGCCGGTCATCTTGCCCTAAATGCATTTTCCTATTAATTAGTTAGGTCAAAATAATTATGTGACAAAGTTTGTAATGACAAGTGGCATAAATGCGTAATAAACACCCACTTAATTGCCACCTATTTCCATCACTAGCAAATATAAATTTGACGGTTGGGCTCTTTGGCTAACCTAAACAGGTATATCTATAATGCCACCACTACCACGTCATACGTACATAGACTCATAGTGCAATACAAAGAACAAAACATAGTTCTTGCACAATACTAGAAACTATCAACCATCATAAAGTTTAAATAAAATAAATTAGAAGTCCACGCCAGAACTATTGCTATTCTTTGTATGGGGTCTCTATTCATGAATTTTTACATGCTCCTCAGCCAACACAGTATAGACCTTTCTAATTATCTCTCTTATTTTATGAAAGCCATTACCCTCCCCAGTTACTCCATCACTCATAATAACTCCCAATGGGGAAGTTTCTCGGTTTTCTTATTTTGTGCACATTTTAATAAAATTAGAGTTTTAAACTAGATTGCTAAAGGGTATACATCTTTTTGTAATAAAAATTTTTAATTGAAAAGTAGTATTTTTCTCAGCCTCTCCACATACAATCCATAATTTACTAATGAAACATAAAAAGAATATAAATTACCTATCCTTTTACATACCAAAAAAAAACCTTTATAGGTGACCTAAGGGCATAATTATCTTACATGTACCTAGTAAATTTACATAAATATAGGGCAGGAGATTGCTTCCTATTCATGTGACCCTTGCACCAACATAGGGGCTAATGAGAACATGAACATGGGTATCAATGGGATTTTTTTATTTCACGGGGGGACATGATAGTAATTTCTTGCTATCTTGTTTCTAGGAGTTGGGACACACACCAATTAGCATTCTTAATTTTTCCCATAAATACAACACAATTCTTTTGCTTACCTTCTCCTCTCTTTTTTTTTGTTAACGACGAGTATCTAGGTCTTCGGCCTGACTAGTCCCGTGGGCCCATACTGACCATACAATTTCATGGATCAGGTCATACCGAGGTTGAATGAGAACCATTCAACTTTCACTGAAAACAGTACAGAACACTAAACATCCCCGTGTAAGTGGCCCAATGTGTGCTTACCTTCCCCTCTAAATATAATCTAAATGGGATAAAATTCCTATTTATCCTAAAATAAGGGTTGAGTAAGATGGGTAAAACAGGTAAAAACGGAAAATTTTAAAATCCAACCGTAATGAATGTTTGAAATATTATTTACTCATATATATTTTTCTTTTCTTTTTTTACTGTTTCAAATTATATCATAGTTAGGAGTACTTCACTTTTTTCTGATTTTATTGCATGCATTTGTAAACCAATTCTACCTGAAGAGCTATGATATGAGGCCTTTAATTGAGCTAAGCTTCTTACCCCCCCCCTTTTTTAAATAAAAAAAAAAGGAAGAACAAGAAGAAAAATGAATTAGCCTTATGCTTTATTTTTTAAAGAAAAATATTTATCATCGGAGAAAGAAAATTTATTTTTTTTGGTAACAATAGAGAAAGCAATTTTTTTTTGGTCAAGACAGAATTTCATTGATAAAAGAAAGCCGCAGAAAAACACCGGGCAGAGAAAGCAATTGGCATCATAGGTTTTGCATGTAAAAAATCAAACAGGACTAGTTTAATTCCCCGCCCCAAATTTTTTCTTTTATTTTTTATTTCTCTGACCCATTTGATAAGAAGATAACACCATATGCCGGCCATGAATAATTTGGTGGGCCATTCTAATACCTTTTTCCTCCTCTTCTTGGCCACCCTGATTGTTGTAGGGAAGACAAGAGCTGTGTGAATCTCAAATACTAAATTTGAAAAAAATGGATTCAATACCAAAATAAAACATGAGCATATTTATAAAGTTATTAGAACCCAACATTGAATGCTTCCAACATCAAATATAACTTATATAAAATCAACACATTGGATCCATGTAATCTTCACTTTTCCACTATTCAATCGTATTATTAATTAAATTTTTATACACCAAAAATATTAATAATTACAACCCAAATTGTAAACTTTATACGAAGTAATCTCTAAAGTGAGATCATTTCGGATCTTCGGGACTTCAAAAAATATAGATTTATTGATCAATTTTGACCAAAATTCTTTGCAAATGACATTACCGAAGGTGAAGATTATAATTCTATTGTAACACTTTATTTTCTCATCTAGGTATGGTTAGACTTAATCTTATATTTCCTTTTTTCTTTTTCTTTTTTTCTCCTTCCATCTAATTCTTTGTTTAACTTTAATTTAAAAAAAAAAAAAATGGAACCATTCATTTTTGGTTCTCTATTTTTCATAAATAAAATCATATTTTCAGAAAATACAAACATATTTCACTAATAAAATGGTGCATGAAGATATATTTGGATTTCCTGAGCAAAGCATATATTGTTGTTAAGAGTTTGTTGGGATATTTGAGAATCTATTGTTCTGTGACATTGAACCATGTGGAGCAAAACGGAGATCATGGGATTTGTTGGATCAACCTCATTATTGATTCTTAAGATATTAGATATATACCCACATGAAAAATAAACTTGACCGACCATCAAGTATTTGGATATACTCCACCTAGAAAGTACACAGTTCAAAAATTCAGTATGGGAACTACTCCAATTTAATAGCTCATATGGTCAATATCTTTGATCAGTCATCCTAGATAGATGGAGTTTTAAATATTCCTATTGTCATAACTTCTGGTTTTTAGAAAGAGGAGATTTAGAAAACATAACTAAAGAGAGAGAAGGCAAAAAGAGAAGAGGACAACATTAAAATCCAACATTAATTAATTTACTGAGAAGATCAAAATGAGATTCTGTAAAAATTCTATGAATCTATCTATATATGTACTATATCTTGCAAATATCTATACACGAGAGAGAGAGAGAGAGAGAGAGAGAGAGATCATATTATATGAATTGGATTGGTGATTAGCCTTTATTAGGTGATTACCCATTACGTGTAATCCCTCCTATGTATTGGAAAAATCTTTCAATAGTTTAGAAGTTAATCACGTATACGCAAAATATAGCAGCCACAGCCTGAGCCAGCCCAGAGGCTAATAAGAAAAATCAAAGCTTACTTACTATAGGTTCTTTGAATCCTTATCAACCAATCTAAGATTTGCCCAAAAAAAAAAGGGCAAGAGAGATTCTATCCCTTCTGTCTAGATTTGAGTCTGAGTAAGACCAAGCAAGAAGAACTGGTCTAGGTTCAAAAATCTATAAGGGTTATGACTGTGTGCAGAGAATCCGGTGATCTTACCAAACTCACCCCATTTCCAACTTTCCAACAATTAATCTAGTTTCATGTGAACACATTTACTAACAGATGCACTGAACCATCCTTCAAGCCTTCCTTGTTCTTCTCTTCCTGAATGGCAGCATAGCCGCGCCAGCATGAGAGTCAATGGCTACGTGCGGATGTATCAATAGGCGTGAAATTTTCGCCTTTCATGAGGAATGAGACAATCAATTAGCGCCCTTTGTGTCTGATGCAAGGGCCATGCCACCTTTCAATCTTTTTTTCCCTTATCTTTATATAGGAAAATCTACTCGACATGAGGCATAAGAGATGTATTCTCACATTTGGTTTTTTAATAGAGGTGAGGATTCCCTAAAAGGCAGCGTGGGATCAATGAAAACACACATGAAAGTATCAACCATAGAAGGATTTCCAATTTCCATGGAGGCAAAGTGGTTATTTTACCGTTCCCTATGTTTAAGTGTAGTCATGTAGAAGCCATGAAGCCATGAAGCCATGCTGCCTTCAAGGCATCTTGTTCTCTTTTAATAATTTCTCTCTCGTCTTCTAAAAAAAAAAAAGAATCAAAAAAATTCTTATGTTGTTTGGAGAACCCTTTCTCCCATATATTTGGTCACGTGGTCATTGTACAACGCAGGACCAATCAAAAAAGGCACACAAACATCCAATTGGGTTAGGGTGATTTTTTCGTCACCCTTTAATGTTTAGGTGTAGGGTGCACGATCAGATACATTGTTTTCAAAGACAGAAATGGGAACACTTTAGAGCCGCGTTAGCATTTTGGGGCAAAAAATAAAAAGGATCCGTGTGAACTTGATTCCTGAAAGCGTGTTGACTGGTTTTTTAAAATTTTAGTTTAAGAGCATTGGGCCACTTTTAGACTCCCACGTTTTTCTGGTTCTAAATTGTGACTCAAAAATGCTAACCACACAATATGTGAGCCCACACAGTCTAATCATATCTCATAAAATTAATGTTTTTGAGAGGTTAGCTAAGTAAACCCTTTCTGATGATAAATATATGTCAGGGTGAACGGCAATCCCAGACTCTTTAGTCACCATCATGAGTCATGAATTCTTCTCATCAGTTCATATATATATCCACCATGAGTCATGACTCATGACCCATCTTATGTCCAATGAATGTGAATCCTTTTCTCTCGTCCTTCCCCCTCTTCCATTATTTCTTTTATGAGGAATCAGACCAAGTGAATTGAACTCTTCTTAGTTAATCGCTCTTATTATTTATTTATTTATTTTTAGAGAAAAAACACTTTCTACACATATGTGGTAGAGATCTTTCCTATACATCCAATTTAAGTGCTGCCATGTGGATGGATGATGTAGTTTTTTGATTTATTGAATAAAGAGTTTATGGTCTAGATAATTCATGTGTTAAAATTTTCATTCAATGTAATAAAGGAAAAAAGATTATATCAACGTTTCCATGTGTCTGTTTCTCTTTTTCCCACATAAAGAAATATCTATATCCCTCGTTTTGAGGAGGAAAGAGATAATCATAAGAAATGTTGGTGTAGACTGCACTTTCGAATAGAGAACCACTTTCCTTTAATCAAATACCATCATGTGTATTAATCTATATACTGACAAAAAAAAAAAAAAGTTTCAACTGCCACATGGCACTTGTTGGCATTTGAAGTGGGTGTATAGAAAAGTTTTGGCCATGGCCATGTAGGAATTTCCCCTATTTAAAAAGAAGAAAAACTTTTAAATCCAATAGTGGATTCATAGGAGCCCAAAACATATATGTTTGTGCTCTACCCCTACCTCCCAAAATGAAAAAGAAAAAACAATTAATATTTTGAAGTTGACTAAATGGGTTACACAATATATAAACCTAAGCTAGTAGGGAAGCCACATTTGGCAACATAGATGCTCACCACATTAACATTTACTTAAATAATAATAACAATAATAAAAATAATAATCAATTTAGATAACAATAAATATCATAAATTATATATATATATATATATATATCTTATTAATTTAAATCTGTTTGATTACCATGAAGATTGAAAGAAAAGAAAATTAATTTTCTTTCAAATTGTTTTGTTGGATAAGGACATGTAAGTTAGTAACAATTAAACTCTTGGCTAATACAGAATCCACATTTGGCAATTCATATCGTTATCATATTTGTTCATTGCTCTAATAAATAATTTGATATACAATTTTTTTGGCAAGGTCCATTATATTAAATTTGGATAAATTTTTTTTGTCATAAATTATATTAAAAAATAATTCATTTGAGTTTTATTCATGTTATACTCCAATCTTTATTTGGGACATCGCACAGGTCAATATGCACAATGTCTAATATTCATCATTTATGATTAGGTTTAGTGGGGTATCTAATCTCATTCGTTTTTCTAGTTTTCGTCTCCTAGTATCAGTGCCGACTTAATATGTAAAAAGTTTTAAAAATAAAATAAAATCATTTATTTTGTAATTGCCCTATTGCATAGAGACTTGTAAGGTGTAGTCAACATTTGGCAACACAAATCCCTCCACTTTGGTATTTACAAGAAAATTCATGATCTAAAAAGTAAGTACTTATTATAACAATTTAGAAAACCATTGATTCAATTATATATAAATTGATATAGGACAGATAGGAAGGTTTTAAATCTTTCCATTCAGGCTATGTTTGATTGCCATGACATTGATATATTGAAAACATTAAAAAAAAGAAAACAAAAATGTCCTGTAGTTTCTAAGTATATGGTTGGATAGAGACATGAGTTAGGGTTAACTGAACTTGGCAACCTGTAGTCTTTTTCCATTTTTTTTTCTTTAAACCATTAAGGAGCACCTCTTAGACTTTGTTACAGGACTTCTTTCTTAGCATACATAATTGGGTATGAAGTAACTTGTGTTAGATGACTAGAATTAAGAAATTCATTGGAACCAAATAGATAGTCAAACCTTGACTTTTGAAGTTGCCAAATGGAAAAGTCTTTGGCATGTAGCTGACATTTTATGATTGAGTCCTATCTTCTCCCTCCCCTCTCTTTATATCTGTTAATCTACTTGAATTGTGTATTGAATTTTGATGATAACAAACATAACCAGTTAATAGTAACCAAATGTATAGACATTAATGGATTAAACATGCCTTAGTATGAGACAAAGAACATTACTAGTTGATGGAAAAATTATCCCAAAAATATTGGCATCAGCATAGCAAATGACTATTAATGTTCTGGAGGCTCCTAAACATACTTAAAATATCCAATTAGAATATTGTTCTGAAAATACGATCACGATTGTAAATAATAATGCACAAACTCAAAAGTCTTAGGGATGTTATTGATGAACTTTCTGATTGCTTCATTTTGTATAGGCAAAATTTTTTGAACCAACCACTGGATGAGGGACGAGAGTCTACAGTGCAATCCTTTCATCTGCATCCGATGGTTGTGTGCATGGTCATGCACCATGCATAAAACTTCTCTCCTTATGTATATGACAAATAATGTTTTGTACAACTTTACAAATGTTTTTTTTTTTTTTTTTGCAATGGGAAAAGAAAAAAGTATATTATTAAGATAAACTATCTAATATCACATCATAACCATCGTGCAGGTGTGATTGCCTAACTATATCACACATAGCTACATCGAAGGAGTCTTACATATTTGGATTTATAGATGTATGTTAATAAAGTATTATGCACTAATATATTTGCCTTCATCAAGCATCTCAGAAAACAAAATAGAGTTGAAGCAAGCAAGTCAAGACAACTCTAGTAAGTTCAAGTTGATCAAGCAATGTAGATGCTCAAACAAGCTAAGCCAAGTACTTGATGAAACCCTTGATTTTTTTTTATTATTATTATTATTTTTTTTTTTGGGTAAAAATTGAAGGCCTTGATTAAACCATAAGAGCTTCATCAAGCCACCATTATTCAACAAAAAATGAATGCTATTGACTTGGAAGGAGCTACATGCATCAGAAAAAAAGATGATCAACATCAAGCTTTACATGACATAGGATTAGATTTTATTCGTTGACTTCATGTAATCCTATGTATAGGTTCTAGCCAAGCCAAAATGTCTCGCAATGGATTAAATATTCACTCTACGAACTAATGGAATCAATAAATCTCATAGAATAAAAGTTGACCATCTAAGGCCCAGACTAAAAAATTATGGGCAGTTAGTTAGATCTCAAATGGATTCAACCAGAAATTGGCCGAAAATTGCCTATGCTAGATTTTGCAAATGGATGATCGGGGTCAATCAACCAAATAAAGCGGTCGACCCACTGATGATTGTTGTCTTGTAAAGGTTAAATAAGGATCGGGCTCCTCTCCAATAAGCATTTCATCTAATTAGTGTTCAATTATTCATCCAACATCTGGTAGGACATGAACACACATCCCAATACATGAATGCGTACCTCCAAGTTCGTCTAACCATTGGATGCTCTATACATCTCTGTTGACATTAGAGAGTCCTAGAGGACTCGACATCTTAAAAAGTAGAAATCAGTTACTTGGGCTTCATAAGTCAGAATCAAACCATTTTACTTCATTTGTATTCTCACCCTAGTTAGAGGGTTTGGGTCTTTTATTTGTTTATCTAACTATTACGAGACTTGTTGTCATGAGTTGCAGAGCTCAAGAGCTTGAGTTTGCAAGAACCCAAAACAACTCTTGTGTGAGTTAAAGGTTGAAAACAATGGGTGATTCCCTACCGTGTGACTGCCACTAGGGGGGTTCTAACTGGCTGTCTTATGTAAAACCACTGAGTGATTAGTGGGACTTGGGTTGTAAATGGTTGTCTTGAATTATACCACTAGATTAGTTATAATCCCAGGAAAATGGCAGGTGATTCCCCATCAAGGTGAGCAGCGAGTGATAGTGAGGATCCAACGGTTAAGATCCATGTCGAGATCCTCTTAGCCGTTGGATCCTCATTGTCACTCACCAGCTTAGTTCATATGAATAATTTTACTTTAAGCCATACCTCCCCCTTTAGTTCAAATGCATTTTATTTTCTTTCCCCATAAAAGGAAATAAAAAAAAATATATATATATATATAAAGAAAAATAAAATAAAATAAACTCTCAAGTGACTTAGAGGGCCATGCTCTAAAATGTCATACTATAATCAAACCATTAAGAATAAAAATTATAGTCACCACCCATTCTATCCCTATCTCTCGTAATCTCACTCTTTTATAATTCCCCCCACCCTTACTCTACAAATTAATAAAAATAAAATGTTAAAAGAAAATCAAGCCTTCTCTAACTTAGGAGTAATTAAGAGTGTTTAATCGGTTTGTTTCGCTTTAAACAGATCAGTTCAATTCAAATCATGTCATAGATAAAAATCAAAATTGAATTGATTATTAATTGTGTTTTTTGTTATTATTATTATTATTATTATTAGCTATTCAATTTTATTGGTTTTATTTAATTTAGTGGTTTTCATTTATTTGATTTTATCGGTTTTATTCTATTATCGTTCACCTTTATTCATTTAACTTTAAACTTTTTATTGATTTCAAACAACTTTAAACAGTTGAGAATCAACAATTTATTTCTACTAAAAAAAAAATCAACAATTTATTGTTTCAGATTAAAACCGAATTGATTCATTTGTAACATAAAAAGGTAGAGAGAACAGTCAATTTTACTGTGTCGCCTAAACACAAAAGAGTGTAAAAAGACTGCATTACCTTTCATCTTATGCGTTGAGTTGTAAATATTTCCATGCAGTCTCCCATTGATATAGTAATCACTTGTTTAAGCGGATAAGATTCTCTTAACTATAAATAAGAGAGGATCATTTTCAAGCTGCATGATCTTACATCGATGTGGAATCAACGAAAGCATTCATAGACATCCAACAGATGTCAAAATTTTCATTTAAAGGGGGTGGCCGATCATCTTGCCCTAAATGCATTTTCCTATTAATTAGTTAGGTCAAAATATTTAAGTGAGAAACTTTTTAATGACACGTGGCATTAATGCGTAACAAACACCCACTGTATTGCCACTTATTTCCATTACTAGCAAATATAAATTTGACGGTTGGGCTCTTGGGCAAACCTAAACCGGTATATCTATAATGCCACCACTACCACGTCAGACGTACATAGACTGATGGTGTCATACAAAGAAGTTTGGGTCTCCAATTTTTTTTTATTGAGAAGTTTGGGTCTCCACTTGCTCAATATACAGCGAACCATAAGACCATGGTGGTGGTGGTCTAAGGGGCATTTCGTCGGACAAGTGGAGTCCAATGCAATGAACGAGGAGTCGAGCGTTAATGTCTTACTTTTCCAACTCTCATTGGCAATTGAACACGCAACATGTAATTTTGAGGTTTCAAGGTTCTTAATTTTCTCTCGAATTTTTGAGCGGTTTTGAAAATTGATTCATTTTAATATATTTTGATAGTGATTTGAATAGGAAGATTTTTGAGATATGTGATGGAAGTAGAGGAGTTGGGCCAATAGACTTAAGCTCGGAATCCAACACTGATCTTGTATGGGAGTGCGGGGATGCATGATTCAATCAGATTGACCGTGACCCGAGGGGTCGACCTGCGACTTACAGTATATCATGTACTATTGTCTTATTGAGAAAGTCATTGTATTTTGGGGGAGTTTTTGAACTAGGATTTCATGATGAGTTTTCTAGCCGTTGCTTGGGGTGTAATCTCTCTTTGCATAATGAAATATCTTCTTCTTCGCTCGAATAAGTAATATATCATATCGATGTATAAATCTCGTTAAATCTCGTTAAATCTCTATATTGTGCAGATCTATTGCTTATTTATTTAAAAAAAAAAATAAAAATTGGTGTTTGATCAAACAATGGTGTCTCTATTGTGGCTGTTTTTGCTCTTTAGGGGGAAATGCCAATGTACCCTGTTATCCTGAATGCATCTTAAATTACAAAAATCAAATTTTGATTTATGTGCTTTAAGAAAACTAGAAATGGAAATTTTGATTTCTGTGCTTTAAGAAAACTAGAAATGGGGAGAGATTGAGAGAGACAACCCATGAGGTTCTGGCATTGACTATCATATCATATATCTATTGTCATTTAGTTTTTGTTTGTTGTGTAAAACAGAGCTAAATAATATCCAAGTTCAAGTGGGTCTCTGAATAAAAAATGGAACTCCTAAATGCATGCTTTAGTAGTGCAAGTTGAGAGAATTTTAAGATTTTAATACTCTCAACCCAAAACCCAAAGCCCAAAGAAGAATTTAAAATTATTATAAGGATCAAATGCTTTTAGAAGTTTCATGTACCCAAGTGGTGCTTGGGTACACATGCAATTCCAATACAAAATATGAGAATGTGACACAGGGGGCCGGATAGGGTGGGTGATTACATATTAAATAAACACTTTATACACCCAAATGGAAATGGGTGCCATAAACAGTAATTCTACTCTTTTAGGGGAGGACGATTGAAAAGGAAGGGATAAGATCATAATAATAATAAAGGAAATTTACCCCGCCACCCTTTGGAGAATGTCACAATTATAAGATCACTCTTTCTGTTTCATCAAATTATACTCAGGTCCTCTATCGCCAGTCACTGTTAAGGAAAGAGTTAAAATGATCGTTATACCCTATTTATTAAAACTCATGTTTTAATCCAATTCCCCTTTCACCCCTACCTATATTCACCTTCATGAATGACAATGGGATGTCTCCGATCAACCGGACATCCGATCAACCTCCGGATTTTCAAGAAGAGAGAAGAGGAAAGGTAAAAGTAAAAAAATCCTTCTGAGAAATGTAAGTTTCACAGCCGGAATTTTGGAATCTGAAGTTGTTTTTGTGTATCAGAGGCGGTGATCTGGAGTTACCTGTAAAATAAAGTCGAGTATTCGGTGTATTGAAAGTTCAAGACTTCAGGTTAGGGTTTCTGGTTTGTTTTATCTTTGTTTTTATTCTGGAAATGGTGGGGTTTCCTGTTTCAGGTAGCTAAGTGTTGGTGTATGATGTATTGTATTCCGTCGCAGTTTAATCCAGGGAGTACTGGTGCAGCACCTAGACAGGCAGGACGGCAGTCCCGCTAGCCGGTTAGAGGGTTGTGGGGGTTGCAAGGGGGGCAGGAGGCCCCCTGCATAGCAGGGGATGTAGGGGGGCTGTGCCCCCGCTCGAATTTTTTATTTGAGGGCAATTGTGTACTTTTCGGATTAGGGTTTTTTCGCTATATATTTGTAGCGAGGGTTTCTTTCTCTGTAATGCAAGCAATACTGAGAGGTGTGAGGACGAGCGCTGTAACCCTATTCTCCATTGATAGTGAAGCAGGATCTCATTTCACCGGGGACGTAGGCAATCTTTCCGAACCTTGTAAAATCCGTGTGCATTATTTGTTTTGTTTTTCCATTATCTTTTGCATCGTTTTAGGGTTGCGTTTCAAAAAATTGGTATCAGAGCTCTAGGTTTCCGTTTTCTAGGGTTTACTATCACGATGGCAGGGAAGGGATCGAATGTCAAGTATGATATCGAGAGGTTTAATGGGAAGAACAATTTCACCCTCTGGCGTCAAAGGATGAAGGATCTTCTGATACAGCAAGGTTTGGCGAAAACGTTGTTGGGAAAGTCGAAGAAACCTGCAAAAATTACTGACGAAGATTGGGAAGAGATGGAGGAAAAGACGGTAAGTGCTATTCGATTAAATCTTTCTGATGATGCCCTACAATATGGTGTGGGTATCGAATATGCACCACAGTTATGGGCGAAACTTGAAAGCATCTACATGACGAAGTCCTTAACGAACAAGTTGTTCGTGAAGAAGCAATTGTATTCTCTACAGATGGAGGAAGGTACGGATCTATTAGAGCATCTTAACATGTTCAATCAGATCGTAAGTAAACTTGCAAACCTGGAGGTTAAGATCGAGGATGAAGACAAGGCGTTACTATTGCTGTCGTCGCTCCCAGAATCATATGATCACCTAGTAATGACTCTCTTGTACGGGGAAAGAGACCCTTGAGATGGATGAAGTCGCAGCTGCCCTCATGTCCAATGAAACAAGGAAGAAGGCCAGTAGTACGAAATCTCAAGGAGAAGGTTTTTTCAGAGGTGACAAGGAGCAGGAAAGAGGGAGATCAAATCAGAAGGGATCAGAGAAGAATCGATCGAAATCAAAAGGGGCAAAGACAAAGGTCTTTTGTTACTATTGCAAGAAGGAAGGTCATCTGAAGAGAGAGTGCTTGAAGAGGAAGGCGGACTTAAATAAGAAAGGTGTAGATAAGGCATCAGAGGAAGCTAGCGTGGCTGACAGTTCAGATGGAGATGATGGATATGTACTCTCTATATCATCAGGTAATAATCAACCTTCTGATTCTTAGATTTTAGATTCTAGATGTTAATATCACATGTGTCCACAGAAGGGTTGGTTTGATACATATCAACCATATAATGGTGGGTCTGTCCTAATGGGGAATGATGCTGTATGCAAGACCATTGGGATAGGCACTATCAAAATCAAGATGTTTGATGCGATAGTAAGAACCTTAGCAGATGTGAGACATAAACCAGAATTAAGGAAAAACTTAATATCTTCGGGGGCACTTGACTCAAATGGTTGTAAGTACATAGCAGAAGGTGGAGTTCTCAAAGTTATTAAGGGTGTAATGGTTGTCATGAAGGGACAGCGAGCAGGAAACCTATACAGACTCATAGGGAGCACAGTTATAAGTGGAGCATCTGTGACTACAGATGCAGTATTTGATACAGATGATACCTATCTGTGGCATATGCGGTTAAGGCATATGGGAGAAAGATGATTGATGGAGCTTCATAAAAGGAAAATGTTGAAGGGAGTAAAAACTTGTAAACTGAACTTCTGCAAGTATTGTATATTCAGAAAACAGTGCAAGATTAGTTTCAAAACTGCAAAACATAAGAGTAAATGGGTGCTTGATTATGTACACAGCGATGTATGGGGTCCTTCAACAACAAAATCTAAAGGTGGGGCAGAATACTTCGTGACCTTTGTTGATGATTACTCAAGGAAAGTATGTATCTACTTCATGAAGCATAAAAGTGAGGTGTTCACTAAATTTAAGGAATGGAAGGCTGAGGTAGAAAGGAAGACAGGAAAGAAAATTAAATACTTAAGAACAGATAATGAAGGAGAGTACACATACAAGCCATTTCTAGAATTGTGCAAAGCTGAAGGGATTACACGTCACTTCACAGTTCCAAAGACACCACAACAAAATGGTGTAGCTGAAAGGATGAACAGAACATTTCTAGAAAGAGCTCGGAGTATGAGGCTGAATGCAGGATTAAGCAAGAGATTTTGGGCAGAAGCAGTGAACATGGCATGTTTCCTCATCAATAGGTCTCCATCAAAGACGATTGATTGTAAAATTCCTGAAGATGTATGGACAAGAAAACCAGTAGATTATTCTATTCTAAAAATATTTGGTTGTCCAGCCTATGCTCATGTTGAGAGTGAGCAGCGTTCCAAGTTAGACTCAAAGTCTAAGCAGTGTATCTTTCTTGGTTTTAAGAAAGATGTAAAGGGATTCAAGTTGTGGGATCCAAGTTCACAGAAAATTATGGTTAGCAAAAACGTTGTGTTTGATGAGTCTCATATAGTGAAGTCAAATTACAATTCATAAGCAGTTGATGAAAATAAAGAAGGTTCTACTGTGCAGGTGGTGTTAGGTGAGTTAAAAACAACAAGAGATAATGAGTCATCAAGTGACTTACCACGACAACAGGAAGCAGTAGAAGTTCCTTATATTGTGGCAAAGGGTAAAGGGAAGCATACTCACAAAGCACCTATGAGATATGGGTTTGAGGACATGGTTGCCTATGCCCTCACTGTAGGTGCAGGTGATCCATCTTCATACCATGATGCTTTGAGTGATGCACATCATGATAAATGGATGACAACTATGATGGAGGAAATAGAATCTCTATAGAAGAACAAGATTTGGGAGATTGTGGAAAAACCTAAGAGAAGAAAATTCATTGGGTGTAAATGGGTCTTTCGTAAGAAAGAGGCAGCATCTGAGAATGAGCGTGAAAGGTATAAGGCCAGACTTGTAGCCAAGGGCTATGCACAGAAGGAGGGGATAGACTGCAATAAAATATTCTCTCCAGTGGTGAAACACACTTCGATCAGGGTACTACTTGCTTTGGTGGTCATGTATGATTTAGAGCTTGAACAACATGATGTGAAAACTGTATTTCTTCATGGTGACTTGGAGGAACATATTTACATGGAGCAGCCTGAAGGTTTCAAGGTGCAGGGAAAGGAAGACCATGTATATCTGCTTAAGAGGTCGCTTTATGGCCTTTAGCAATCTCCTAGGCAGTGGTACAAGCGTTTTGATTCCCACATGATGAAGATTGGCTACACAAGAAGTGAGTATGATAGTTGTGTTTATTATAAAGTGTCAAGTGATAATTCTATTATTTTGTTGATGCTTTATGTTGATGACATGCTCATTACTGCAAAGAACAAACATGATATAGTCTCTTTGAAGTCTTTGTTGAGTGCTGAATTTGAGATGAAGGATCTTGGTGCCGCTAAGAAGATCTTTGGCATGGAAATCCTTAGAGATAGAAATGCAAGTAAACTTTAGGTAACTCAGAAGAGGTATATTGAAAAGGTGCTAGAGAGTTTCAATATGGAAAAGGCTAAGCCGGTTAGCACTCCGTTAGCTGACCACTTCAAGTTATCTGAAAGGGAATGCCTACAACACATGAGGAGGTGGAGCAGATGTCTCAAGTCCCTTATGCTAGCGCAGTTGGGAGTCTCATGTATGCTATGGTTTGTAGCAGGCCGGATCTGTCTCATGCAGTCAGTGTTGTTAGCAGATACATGAGTAATCTAGGGAAGGAGCATTGGAATGCAATTAAGTGGATCTTCAGATATTTGAGCAAGACTAAAGATATAGGTGTTATGTTCAGTGGCAAGGGAAGTTCTGCAGAATTGACAGGTTATGTTGATTTTGACTATGCTGGTGATTTAGACAAGAGGAGGTCTACTATAGGGTATGTGTTTACATTGGCTAGTGGACCTATATCATGGAGGGCGATGCTTCATTCTACAATTGCATTGTCCACTACAGAGGCAGAGTACATAGCAGCAGTTGAGGCTGCCAAGGAAGGAGTTTGGTTGGTTGGACTAGTTCGTGAGTTGGGGTTGGAGCAAGAAGGTACAGTGTTACATTGTGACAGTCAGAGTGCCATACATCTTACAAAGAATCAGGTGTTTCATGCAAGGACAAACCATATTGATGTGAGATTTCACAAGATCAGGGAGCTTGTGTCAGAAGGCAATATTCACTTGAGAAAAATTTATACAGATCTCAATCCTCCAGATATGTTTACAAAGCCAGTTACTACAGAGAAGTTCGAGTCCTGTTTGGACTTGATTAATATTACTCATTGTTGAAGATGAGGGACGCACCAAACAGGTGCGGGTTTGTACCTCTAATGAGGTACAATGATGAAGACGTCTACAAGTTATCTTTACAGGAGGCTCGACAGAATTCAAGCCAAGGTGGAGATTGTTGGTGTATGATGTCTTGTATTCCGTCCCAGTTTAATCCAGGGAGTACTGGTGCAGCACCTAGACAGGCAGGACGGCGATCCCACTAGCTGGTTAGCAGGCCGTGGGGGTTGCAAGGGGGCAGGAGGCCTCCCTGCATAGCAGGGGGTGTAGGGGGGCAGGAAGCCTCCCTGCACAGCAGGGGGTGTAGCCCCCACTCGAATTTTTTATTTGAGGGCAATTGTGTACTTTCTGGATTAGGGTTTTTTCGCTATATATTTGTAGCGAGGGTTTCTTTTTCTATAATGCAAGCAATACTGAGAGGTGTGAGGACGAGCGCTGTAACCCTATTCTCCATTGATAGTGAAGCAGGATCTCATCTCACCGGGGACGTAGGCAACCTTTCCAAACCTCGTAAAATCCGTGTGCATTGTTTGTTTTGTTTTTCTATTATCTTCTGCATCGTTTTAGGGTTGCGTTTCAACACTAAGATGTAGTGGTTTTGTTATTTTCTGCAGCTTGGTATATGTGTTTTGCTTGTTTGTAGTGTGGGAAACCCTAGGAGCTCTGGTGTGAGCTCGCAATGTATGGCTTCACTGTTTTGTGGATGTAGAGGCTGAGTGATTGGTGATTAGAGTGTAAGGGGTTCGATTGGTGAGGATCTGGGACTGGATTAGGCTGAAAAGATTAACTTCCTGTTGTGGAACCTGTTTTGAATGAAGGTTTGGGGGGTGGAGGGAGGTTTGGTTTCAAATGTTGATTAAGGTTTTGAAGCTAATATTTGATTTATCATTTAATATCTTTGGTCAATAATTGACGTTGTATGGTGCTTGGAAGAAGAAATTGAACAGTGCGGCTGAGTTCAGCTCAATTATTGATTGGCCATTGGGGTTGAGCGAGAGGTGAAGTGGAGGGATGGTTGTTCGGGACAAGAAGCGAGTGAAGGAAGTGGTTGTTTTCCGGAAAGAGAAAATTTTGGAGAAGGTTTTGCTTGTTTCTAAAAACTAGCTTCAATTTTTGGGTATTTTAGGTACTTTATATTTAGTAAGGGTATTTTGGTATTTAAAATAAAATAGAGTAGTTGGCATCATCATATAAGGTATATTCCTTAACAGTGATTGACGATAGGAGATCTGAGTATAATTTGGTGAAACAGAAGGGGTAGTCTTATAATTGTGACATTCTCCAGGGGGTGGTGTGGTAGATTTTCCTAACAATAATAATAATAATAATAATAATAATAATAATAATAATAATAATAATAATAATAATAATAATGAAAGTGTTCTTTGTTTTAGAGTTTTTTTTTTTTTTCTAACGAGGGGGTTGACTAGTCCCACGAATCCATATTAACCACACAATCGCATAGTTTAAGAGTATTTAACTATAAGGGTAACAACAACTGTTTAGCATAGTTGAAGTCTCTTGTTCGAGTCTCTTAATTATTAGCTTCCTTTTCCTTCTTTGTTCATCTTAAAAAAGAAAAAAACTATAGACATGGGGTGATTATTTTATTAAAAGAAGGAGAGAGACTCAAGAGTCCTGGCATGAGAGGACAGAAAAATTTATCCCATAATAATAGTAAGAGAGAGGGGATCGCAAAGATGCCTAGAGTGCAGTTTCCCCAACAATAAAAGAAACTACGCACAAATCATCTAATTTGGTGGAGGGGTGTACAGAGAGAGAGAGAGAGAGAGAGAGAGAGAGAGAGAGAGAGAGAGAGAGAGAGAGAGAGAGAGAGAGAGAGGTTCACAGGTGGAATGCAAGAAGGTTGACATATCTACTCTCTATTATGGGAGGAGAGAAATAGACACAAGGAAGACACTAGTGTAAGCTACGCAACTGCATAAGGAACTCAATACCTAAAAATTATTAGGGGCAAAAGAACGCTCTTTGGTAGCACAATCCTTGTGCCACCATGGGGCCAATGAGGGGGGGGGTGTACATAGGCATAAAACAAGTGGTAGGTTTTTAGATTTCATAGGAATGTGGGCATCATTGTTCGTTTCCCCGAAGTGGGGTATCATTGTTTGTTTCCCCTAGTTGTCAAGAAGAAAGTTTCCTCTCTAGTAATGTATCTCTTGCGCCTACAACCTTGTGTATCTCTCTTTCTCTCTCTCTCTTTCTCCCTATAAATGACCGCCTTACCCCCATTGATTGAAGCAAAAGGGAGAGTATTGATTAGATTTCATGCAGGTATAGGAACCATGACCTAGATATAGAATACTTTCTCAAAGTATTATAAGGGTGAGGAATCATTGCTAGGTCCTTAAAAAAAAAAAAAAGGAATCCTTATTAGGTTCCGTGGTGCCAAATCATAGGAAGAAACAAAATTGACGAGATTTTTGCCTTTCATAAAAGTTTGAGATATCAGTTTTTCCACTCTTTATATCTTGACATATGCACCAAACAGCTTGGCAATAATCAGAAGCATACCTTGTCAGTATGTATTTTCCTCTTACAACCTCTCTCATTAAATATGTGATTTCTTTTTATTTTCCATTAACAGATGGTTTGTTGTCAGCTATTGGTTTGACGGGTGAAATTGGCAATAAGCACACTGGTTTGCTATCAGCTATTGGCTGACGGGTAAAATGGTAATGTAATGAATCGTGTGTCAATCCCTTTTCCAAATAAGAGAGAGAATTAATAGACACAAGGAAACAGTAGTTTAAGTTATGTAGTTGAATAAGAAACTCAATCCCTAAAAATTAGGGAGGGAAAAAGAATATTCCTTGATTGTGCAATCTTTATGTCATTGCTAGGACAATGAGGGAGTGCACATAGACATAAATAGGGGGTGGGTATTTTAATTTCATAGCGGCGGGGCATCATTTTGTTGTCTTTTTTGTTTGGGCACAAGGGCTATACGATCAAAGAGCATTTATTTTCTCCTAATTATTGGAAAGAAAGTTTTCTCTCCAGGAGTGTCTTGCGTTTGCACCTTTGTGTCTGTCTCTCTCCTCATCCCTATTAAATGACCTCATTGCCCCCCTATTGAGAGCATTGATTGGATCTCATGCAAGTATAGGAGTCACGCTTCAAGACAAAGAACACTTCCCCTAAATATTATAAGGGCGAAGGATCATTACTAGGCTGCGTGGCCCTCACATAGTGCCAGATCACACGAAGAATCAACATTGCTGGGATTTTTGCATTTTATAAGGGATTGAACTGTCAAATTTTCCTCTCTCTATATTTGGATATACGCACCACACAACTTGACATAATTCATTTTCTCTTATTATAGTAACTATAAATTGTTGGTGTGTATTTTCTTCTTATAACATATCTCATTAAACATGTTATTTTTTTTTTCATTTTTATTAACACATTGATTTGCTGTCAGCTATTGGCTTGACGGGTAAAATGACAATACAAATATATCATGTGTCAATCTCTTTTCAAGATAACGAAAATAAAAATAAAAATAATGAACGTGGAATAAAGGTCTGTAATCTATACCAACTCTATATTATGTATTATGTATTAACTTTGTATTATGTATTTTAAATTTTAAAAAAATTATTTTACTATGTGCGACCTGTATAAATAATATATCGGAACCATTGAAAACTGGAGGTGGATGGGTCTTTGTATTTTTTTTATGTTTTATATTTTTTGGGTGTCTAAGATAATCACAGGTGGACTATTAGACCTAAAAAAGACTCTTAGAGCGAAAGGCTACAATGAGATCCATTGCTCCTAACCTTCTCTGGCCCCAACTCATTTCTTTCTGCCCCATGCCATTCATTTCCAACAGGCTTCATTGTACACTCCAATGCTCTCTCGGTCCAAGAGGTTCCAACTTAAAATGCTTATGTTTTGCACTTATGGGTCCCTCCACTTGTTGTGCTTTTCATTTGGGCCCCTCAATACTTGAACTGTTCTAGGCTTCCAGCCAATGCCTCAATCAAGCTAGCCAGATTTTTTTTTGGGTGAACCTAAAGCTAGCTAGATTAATATCTCCTTCTTAGCATCATCTTTAATTCTCCTCCTCATACATTAATTATAATAACCTCATCTTTATAAGTTCTTTAATTAATTTAAGATCTGAAAATGAGTCGGCCGGTTCAATGATAGAACCAGTTTATTGATTGGGTTGGCTTGAAATCAATTAAGGTTGATTCTGATTAAATCCATTTCTACATATATTGAGTCAGATCAAGATGGAACAATTTCGATCAATTCTAATCAATTTATTAAATAACTTGACTTAAAAAGAATCAAAATCATTAAAGACCAATCTAGTTTGAGTTTTAAAACCTTGATATTTTAGATTTTTTACTCTTAGATTGATCTCAATTGATAAATCGATTCAATTCAGATGATTTTTTTTTTTCTATTCATTTTCTTGACATCCAAACACAGCCTAAAGGCCACACCAACTCAACCACTCCAAAGGATAAACACTCATAACTTAAACAAGTTGTAAAGAAAGGATTAAAATTTGGATCAAAGATAAGAGTGAAAATGCACGGCCAAGTACAGTTCACCTAAAATTTTAAACAGAAAGGATCCACTTGGCCAACTTGTTCCACTAACCTGTCATGTAATTTCCCATCTCACTTTGTTAAATTAACAATTTAAAATTACAAAGAGACCCTTTCCATTATTTGTATCTCAAGTAAAAGCAAAACCAGACCCACCCCAATACCCTACTGGCCAATGACTCCTCCAAGGGGGAAAGAACCTAACACACTGACAGCCACGTTCCCACAAAAGAATAGCGGTTTTTTTTTTTTTTTTTTGAGGGAGAATGGTGTCTGGTTTCTGGTATCTGGTTTCAAGTAGGTGGGGAATAACGGGAAAAGCGGTTTTGGGGATGGATTCATTGCACTTGGGGTGAGGAGGACTGGCTTTAATGTATCTGAAGACGACACCTTAAAAATAAAAGGTTGAGAGAAGGCAACGAATCTTTCATTCTTCTCTTCTCTTCTAAAATTTTTTTTTGCCCTCTCCGTTAGGGTTTCTGGTTCTTGACTGATCTGATGAACTTTGAAGGAATTCGATTTCTGTAAATGCATTCAGTTGTTGTTGGACTGTATCTGGTTATTTGCTTCTGGTTCTTGGTTGATTCTGTGTTTTTGGCTCTCGATCGAGTTTCTTCTTTGGAAAAGCTCTTGGATTTTGGATCTTTGTACCCATGCCTGCTCTCGTTAACTATAGTGGTAAGTTTCGGTTTTCCTATCTATGCTTATCTGTTGATTTCCCCCTCCTCCTTCGGTAATCCGGGAGTTTTGGGATAAGGTTATGAGATGTTTGTTTGCTTGCTTTAATTCATGAGGTCTGAGGTGCCTTTTATGGCGATTGTGTTGGATTTTTAGAGTTTTTGTGGTTTGGTAGTTATTTCCCCAAACAGAAAAGGTTGATTTTTTTTTTAGGGTTTGTTTCTGTAGATTGGTTGGGTGAATCCTTCGATGATTTCTATTTATCTTTGATCATTAATTTTTTTCTTGGAGTACTAAGTTGATTTATTGGTTATGGGCTATGGTTATGGTTGGAGTGATTATTTTCGAGTTGATTACGGGGGATTTAGTTAAGTTTGTGTTTTTCTTTGTCGATCCAGAAACAGCTTGGGATCTAAACTGATCTTCCTGCTGTTTCGGCTACGGTTATGATTGGGAAGGGAAAATTTTTGTTGTTTAAGTGATTCTCAAGGAATTCACTGGATGTCTTTTATAATTCCAGCTTTCTAGTTTGAAAGTTTGGAGTTGAATCTGTTTTCACTGTTTGTTTAAGGAACTCTTAGTCTTTCCTTGAAATTTCAGGTGATACTTGGCTGAATTTTTTTCTTCTGATTTGTGTGTTTCAGGAGATGAGGATTTCTACCCTGGGTCGGTATTCTCGAATCTCATGGATTCGAGCCTTATGCTCTCTCTTGGTCCTCATGTGGATGTGTACTGTCCTCCTAGAAAGAGATCACGCATCAGTGCACCTTTTGTCTTCAGCGGAGATAAGTTTGAGCAGAAGAAGCGTCCCTCTATTGATGTTCTTCCAGAGGAGTGCCTCTTTGAGATCTTCAGAAGACTACCTGGAGGCCAGGAGAGGAGTGCCTGTGCTAGTGTCTCAAAGCGATGGCTCACACTTCTGAGTAGTATGCGTAGCACTGAAATCTGTGGCAGCAGAAACACTGAATCCTTGAATCCTGATGGAGGATTGGTTTCAAGTAACGCGGATGAGTCTACAAATATCAACGAGGAGAGCCCACTTACGGTTTCCATTGAAAATGAGACGGATCTTGAGAGTGATGGACACCTTACCAGGTGCTTGGAAGGGAAAAAGGCTACGGATATCAGACTTGCTGCCATTGCTGTTGGAACTAGCAGTCGTGGGGGGCTGGGTAAGCTTTTGATCCGAGGAAGCAACAGTACTCGCGGGGTTACCAATTTTGGTCTTTCAGCAATCGGACGTGGTTGCCCTTCCCTTAGGGTTCTCTCTCTTTGGAATGTGTCTTCAATCAGTGATGAAGGGATTTCAGAGATTGCAAATGGGTGCCATATGTTGGAGAAGGTGGATCTCTGCCAGTGTCCTCAAATATCTGACAAAGGCTTGCTTGCAATTGCAGAGAATTGCCCAAATTTGACTGCTCTTACGATTGAATCTTGCCCAAATATTGGGAATGGGGGTCTGCAAGCACTCGCCAAACGTTGCTCCAACCTACAGTCAATTTCAATCAAAGATTGTCCTCGTGTCGGTGATCAAGGAGTTGCAAGTCTCTTATCTTCCGCCTCTTATGTCATGACTAAGGTGAAGCTGCAAGGTTTGAGCATAACCGATGTCTCTCTTGCTGTTTTAGGCCACTATGGTAAGGCCATTACGGATGTAGTCCTTACTGGTCTCCAGAACGTGAGTGAGAGGGGCTTTTGGGTCATGGGTAATACTCAGGGTCTGCAGAAGCTCAAGTCCATAACAATTACTTCTTGTCGAGGAGTAACAGATCTTAGTCTTGAAGCTATTGGAAAGGGTTGCCCTAACTTGAAGCAGTTGTGCCTTCGCAAGTGTTCTTTCCTGTCTGACAATGGACTGGTAGCTTTTGCCAAAACATCGGTTTCTCTTGAGAGCCTGCAATTGGAGGAGTGCAACCGGATCACTCAGTGTGGGGTTATTGGTGCTCTCTCAAACTGTGGAGCAAAGTTGAAGGCCCTCAGCTTGGTGAAATGCATGGCAATTAAGGATATGGTTTTGGCATTGCCAATGCTCTCTGCTTGCAATTCGTTGGGGTCCTTGACTATTCGTAACTGCCCAGGATTTGGTAGCTCGAGCTTGGCCATGGTGGGTAAGTTGTGCCCACAGCTTCAACACATTGACCTTAGTGGGCTCTGTGGAATAACTGATGCAGGGCTTCTCCCACTCGTTGAGAGCTGTGAAGCAGGTCTTGTGAAACTTAATGTCGGTGGTTGCATGAATTTGACAGATGCTGTGGTTAAAGCCATTGCCAGGCTTCATGGTGGGACTCTCCAATTGCTAAATCTTGATGGTTGCAGAAAGATCACTGATGTGAGCTTAGTGGCAATCGCAGAGGACTGCTCATTGCTCCATGATCTTGACGTCTCCAAGTCTGGGATCACGGACTTGGGCATTTCTGCTTTGTCTTGTGCAAAGCAGCTTGACTTGCAAATACTTTCTTTGTCAGGCTGCTATAATGTGACAGACAAGAGCATTCCCCTACTGGGAAAACTGGGTCAGACTCTTGTTGGGTTAAATCTCCAGCAATGCAAGTCAATCAGCAGCAGATCCATCGAGCTACTTGTGGAGCATCTGTGGAGGTGTGACATCCTTTCCTAAGTATGGAGGGGACTGAAACATCCTTTGCAGATTTGGAAAGCAGAAGTGAAGGATTGAGGTCGGCTCAGTCATGAGTTTGCCGATTTCCAGTTCCTTCTAACGTATAGCAGCAGCAGCAAAACCCCATATAGGGTGTCGTTATTCCAGCGTAGTTTTTGGGCCCATATGCAGTGGGTCTTACGATCTTCTCACAGTTACTCGGTTGTTTTCCAGGGACTTTGGCCAATCACTCCTTTTTTGCAGGTTTCAAAACCTGTTTCAAGTGTTTTGGCTACCATTGGTGGGATGCCTTCAGGCCACAGTTCCCTGTGAATTCAGTTACCAGGTCCTGGTTTTAGTTTTTTTTTTTTTTTATCTTCTTGTTCCTGCCTCTCATTGTCATAGGGTCATGGTTTTTAGCATAGCCTCCTGATAGCCATGTTGGTTAGCGGGTGCTAGGCTTCCTTTGTTCAAGTCATGCACGTCAGTTTTCGGGTCTATCCATCTTGGTTTTACCGAGTCTTTAACGTGTTTGATCTTCTAGTGTTCTTGATGGTTGGGTCGCTGTTTTCCGTCAGGGTCGAGTTCATAGTTGTGTTATGGTTGCTTTTGGCAGTTCTAAGTTTGGTGCCTGAGATTGATGATGGGAATTGGCAGTGGCAGCCGCTTCTTTTGGTTTGCCATCACGGCCTTTGGTCGTTTTTTTATACCAAGCCCTAGTTTTGCAGGCTTCTGTTGGGAACTGTACTCTGCAACTGTTTTTTTATGTAATGGAATGAATATTGTCTCGTGTTGTATATTTTTGTCTCGTCTCATGGCATTATGGTTGATCTATTTAAGGGAGAAGCACTTTCGCAATTAAGAGAATCCAGATGGCCACAAACATTCGAGTGTGCTTACATCAATCTCTGCTATTAGAACTTCGTTCCTGTATCCAAATTATAAAAAAAAAAAAAAAAAAAAAAGAAGAAGAAGAAGAAGAAGATTCCTAAGCTGATTTGCCAATTGATGCCATCATGGAAAACACGAAAATGCAATTTTTTGGTCCTGAACCCATTGATGATCTGCTGTTCATGCTTTGTAAAAGGTAGTGTGCAAGGTGTGGCCAAGAATTCTTCAATGGTGTCGATTGTTGGAGTACTTATGCCGAGACGGAAATGCTGAGAAGCCTCAGGTTAATGGGTAGTCATGGCCTCCAGCTAGAAGCTTGTACTTACTCTGCCTTAATTCTTGCTTAGTGTGTAGCCAAATGATATTAAGCCTTGTGAGTTCTCGATATGATGAGAAGGTACAGCCAGGTGCCAATTGTGTTTACTTAATACTGCATTATCAAACTATTTTGCGAGAACGACCTTCTGGATGATGCTTACCAGTTACTAGATGAAATAGTTGAGGAAGAGAGTTATTCCAGCTGCATAGAGTCTAATTTGTAATCTTTGGGAAGTTTATCAGGCTCTTGAGCTGATCACAATAGGATTGATAAAGATTCCTGCTTGCCAGATCGTTATACTTGTAGTCTGGTTCTCAAGATGCTGATTAGGGTCTGAAGGTATGATCGTGCCACAGCAGTTTGGCAGAGTATGGAGAAGAAGGGTTCTTCTACCTTCAGTTTGCAAGCATGATGGAAAGCAATAAGGGTTCTGCAAGATCTATAGACAATCAAAGTAACCTGTGACCTTCATCTATTGGGGTTGCAGATAGTTCAGTGTCTGCAAGATAGGCTCTTGATTTGAGTAGATTTTTTACTCTGTAATTGGGTCTCTCTCTAGAAGACCCACCATATATATGTAATGCCTTTCCCCAACGCCAGGTGCATTGGTTTTGGTTTGCTGGGCCACTATTGCAAACACAACCCAGAAGCTGATATTTGTTTTCCTATAGAAATTATGAAGCTCATATATGATCGATAATCCACATTTTGCAGAAGGCTCAAGCCCGCTCTTGATTTCAGTATTTAAAAACCCGCGGATCTGTTTGTTATACTATTTGAGTTCTTAAAAATCATCTAATCATCTTATCTGATGGCAAAATATGACAGGTTTGCAAGGGCTACACAACCCATACATCTCTCGAACAGAAGCTGAAAGTTTTTCTTTGTAAATTGAGGTACTTAAGTGCCTTTAATGGTTAATGTTCGAAATTAACATTTGAATTTGAATACAAAATGAGAAGCTCTTGATATTATTGAATAGTTCTGAAAAGAGGAACCCTGACTGACATCCATTTTTCTAATGATCTCTTGCAGATGCAGAGGCATGAACTCATTAGAGCAATGACAGCAGAGCCAGTCTACATGAACATATGTGCTTGGTCACTGATGACTATACCCTCATCTCCGGATCCCAACTGGGCAGTCACTCTCACACGAACACCAAGGTCTGATCTTTTCTTAGAATTAGAATCCCTTAGATTATGGTGCCAAGGGATCATATATCTATATTTTTTTCTTGCTTTTGAAAAGTTAGATAAGGAGCAATCTTCCCTTGTGTCCATCAAAATCTCCTATTGCCCATAAGAGACAAACCAACCATATATTTTCTAAAGAAGCATAAATTCCAAGAAATCAAAAGATATGGAGTTCCTTCCAAGGAGTTGACCTGCAGATTCTATTTGCTGGTTGCTTCAAATCCACAAAATCCATTCGAGAACAGGGCATATGAATATTTAATTAATAAATTAATAAACAAATATTCATGACAGCTAAAGGTAACCATAAAAAAATAATGATCCCAAGGCCCAAAAGATCATGTGGAGATAAACCCATCATTCAAACCAAATGTGTTCCATGACTGTGTAAGGTAATCACAAAAAACATGAAGATCCAAAAGGCCTTAGGGATCATCAGAACCTCATATCCTCATGTACCTAATAATAATTTTATTATTATTATTATTATTATTATTATAAAAGAACCTCATGTACCTAATGTATATCTTTCTTGATTGAATCTTCTGTCATTACTTTCACAACACTTGCCTGCTCCAGGGTCGAGCCTGTTCAGGATGTAGAAATTAAAACTAAGGGTTTGAAAAATCAGATTGATCCTATTGAACCAAACCAAATTGATCAGACTGAACCGAACTGACTGACTGAACTCTTTATCGGTTCGATTTGACCAACCAATAAGATTGACTGAAACCGAATTTGGACCGAACATATCCCCCCCTCCAAAAAAAGGATAATATTTAATATATGACATCCAAGGCCAGATCAATAATTAGATCAAAACCAATTGAGTCAATAACTATTGGCTTTGGTTTGGTTTATGTAGACTAAACAAACACATTATCAATCTGGTTTTAATCTGACCCAGTATATGTAAAAAACCAAGTAAATGACAGAACGGACTGTTTGAACCCAATCCCAGGCTGCTAGATCAGCTCGGACTGGTTTCATGTGTATCTGTTCCAAGGATTAAGGGGATGGTATCGGTATCGGTATCGGTATAGGCACCGATTCGGATCCGATGGGATCTTGAGTATCGGTCTATTTTACCCCTAATTTTTATAAAAAAATAATATATTTTTTCCTATTTTACCCCTGAACAATCCGAATCAAGGATCGATCTCAGCTGATATCCGATATGGCCAAAAAGACCAATCCCAGAGCGATACCTGAAACCATGATCTGTTTGGAGGCTAGGGTGATTGCTTACAAATTTTCGGTGAATTCTCCTTGTTCTCAAAGGATAGATAGAATTACTTCAGGCAATATTTATTCAATACTATTCTACACAGGTCCATAATTTGCCTGACCTCCCCCCCACCCAAAAAAAAAGGAATCTTATTAGAGGAATAGGCAAAGATGGGGCAAAATCCCAAAAATGCTTCAATATAAGCTTGTGAGGCTAAACAAAACAGGTGGGAGGGGGGGGGGGAATCAGAGAATTAAAGATTAAATAGAAAAAAATTTACACAGTTCTTTTATAAGATACTAAAGATCATTAATCAGCACTAATTTAGTCTAATGGTAGTGGTGGCAGTTTCTGCTTGAAGAGTCAGCATCCAAGAGAGGAGGTGGGGGTTGAAATCGTCTGCAATTCCAATCTCATACAATTTCGTGAAATACCACCTTCAGAGGGTGACACGTGTATTGATACCAATACAATAGTTCAGATCTGGTACAACTAATAAAACCTTAAATCAGTGAAGAAGCATTTAAATCAGATATGGACCATTGCATTGGTATCAATACATGTGTCACCCCTTGAAGATAGTATTTCACGAAATTGTATGAGATCGGAATTGCAGACGATTTTTTTCCGAGGAGGTGGCTATTGGACAGTGGTGTTCCATAGAATAGTAGATCATTAAATTCCCTTCTAAGTTGATGATTGGTCATGGTTGGGAAGTGCATTTTAGGAACACCCCGGGTTTAGCTTCTGATATGCTTATTAGTTGCACACCTAGCACGGCAACCAAAGATATATAGCTTTTACCCTATCTCTGAGTTCATTGGTTGTCATCGTCCCTGAGAGGATTCTCTTTTCTTTTCTTTTTTTGATGTAAGAAAGAGATGATTCTCCTCAGTAGTTCAGTAGTGGAGACTGGAGAGTTACAGGTGGGTGCAGGTGTCAGTCTCAGTAGCAGTAATTGCTTCATACACGACATAGCTAGAGACCCATCTGCCTCTTGGATGAGCAACCCAATGGCAACAGTAGTGACCAGCCAGAGACTGAGCCATGGGGTTTCCTGTTTATTATTAGTCGGGCTAGGTACTACAACAGTAATTGAAGTACAAAAATTGATGAACAAGACAAAAACATAATCATATGGGCCGAGTGAGGAGTTGGTGAAATGGGCTTTTGCTGCTGAAATTAATAAGTCTTTCTTTCTTCCAACATGCAGAGATCACCAGATTGGCTAGATAGGGAAATGGGAAGAGAATATATCAATCTATCCAAAGGTGTGGAGACCCCCCTTTCCCTCTCCAACCACCAGGAGATGACAGATTGTACCATTGAAGAGTAGGGAAAAAAAGAGAGAGGGAGAGAGTAATGCTGACATTCTCATAGACGCAGAGAACTTTCTCCAAAATCTATGAGTCTTGAATGAGGAGAACAAGAAGACCCATCCTTTGAAAGGGGGCTCCAAAGCTAGGTTGATTGTTTACAAATTCTCTATAGGGTTCATGAAGTTGATCATGTCAGAGGTGAGTGGGTTACTTCAGCACTGACTCGAATCTGTAACATGAGAGTTCAAACTTAGCAATTGATTGTTCTCTTGATGATTATGAAGGTGAGGTACTAAAACTCTGATTAGGTTGGGAAAGAAAAGGTTGAATTTGCAGGCCTGTTTATGTTTATGTCAGGGGCACCATTTTTGGGGTATCCTAAGCTGTCATTTGGCAATGTTGGAGGGCGTGTAGCCAAACACTGATATAGGAAAAAGAAGAACAATGCATGAGAAATCTATGTATCCACATATTAAGAAAGGAGAAAATGACTTCAAGGATCGAGAAATTAAGATAGCCTAGGCTATGTTTGGATGCAAGTAAAGAAAAGAGAAGAAAAGAAAAGAAAAATTTTTTAAAAATTTGAATTTGAAGAGAGAGAGAGAGATAAACACATAAATCAATGATTATGTCATTGTGATTTTTATCTTATTGTGTTTTTTATACTATTTTCTTTTCTTTTCTTTTCTTGACATCCGAACATAACAGACAACCATATATAACGAAGACATAGCTAGCTAGCTAGTCTTTGCAGATGGTCCACTCTTTGATCAATTGTTCACTTCTGCCCTTTCTTCTTCTCCACCCCCACCCATGCTTCCTGAAATTCTCACCACACCTTACTCCCACTCTCCCCCAAGTACCCCTTTGGCCCCTACTCTCTTGCTCCTAGTGCCCCTTTCCCTCCCGCAAGTAATTTCAATGACTCTCTCGACTGTTTAGCCCTTTTCTAAGGCGAGATTCTGTATAAATTACCTGGACAAGTTGTAGATAACGCATGTGCTTCTGCTAAGGCTCTTTCAATTCTGAACTTAGGGTTTTGTTTTGTTTTTTCTATAATATATTTATTTGCTTCATCAATACCATCTCTTTAGTGGTAGTAAAAAATTACCACCGGTAGAAGTCTCATTATGCATGGGTGTAGAAATTTTTTTGTTATTGCCTGGGTTGAAGCCACTCCATGATCGTAGCCAAGGGAATGGATCTGGGTAGATATTTTCAAACCTACCCTAGGATTCCATTCCCTTGACTGCTACCAAGGTTTGCAGCTAAGTAGCTGCAACGCTGGCAGCAGCCAAATGTTGCCCGCTTTTCTTGTATTGCCTTTTGTTCTTAATTTGGATCAATGAAAAAGTGACGTAGATAAAAACTCCTAAATTTCATGTAAATCCTTTTTTAGATATCTTTATTTTATTTTATTTTTTATAGAACATGTAACGCCTAAATGTTTATAATGGAAATCTAATAATAACCACATTGGTTATGATTAGATTTGTAGCCATGGTCTAATTTCACTGCATGGAAAATAATGTGGTAAATTTTGACCATTAGAATTTAACTTGTCAAATTTCAGCATCAAATTTAATCATTTACCCTTTTGATCTAATCCCATTCTCCTGTGTATATCCATGCATTCCACTGCAGTCCCATGCATCTTCTTGTGGTCTTAAATTTTGTTTTGCCACATGGTAAACATTGATCAAGTTGAAACTTGACATATGAATAAGTGACCTCATGATCTACATATTCAAAAATTTTCATCTCCATATGAACCACCACATAACAAAATCCATGCTATAAATAAGTTGAAATTGTAACCAATAGGGTAAGTAGGAGAAAATGATTCCAAATTGGATGTGAGTAGGAGATATGAAGACTTATACTGATTTAAACCTCTTCTCTTCAATGACGGACTTTAAAATATGAGTTCTACCCAAGTCCCAGCAGTGTAATCCAGTGCAAACTTCATTTTATTTTGTTCATTTTTGAGAAGAAAGATTCCTAAAAGCAATAGTTATGGTGGATTTTCTCCTTAGGCTATGTTTGGTAGACAAGAGAAGAAAAGAAAAGAAAAAAGAATTTAGGAAAGAAAAAAAATTGTGTATGTTTGGTTACCAAGAGAAGAAAAGAAAATAAAAGAAAAAATTCAAAAAAATATAAATTTTAAGAGAAAAATAGTCACATAGGAAATCATTGTGTATCATTCATTTTTTGTCTTATTATGTTTTCATATTTTCTCATGTTTTCTTGTGTTTTTGATAAGAAAATTTTTGGGGGAACAAAAGAAAATTTCACAATTCTCAAGGGAAATTTTAAATTTAAAAAGGGAAATCTTCTCTTGGATGAAAACATACTTAAGTGTAAAGAAAAATTTTTAATCCAAGAAAAAAAAGTACAAAAATTGTACTTCTTTCTTTTCTTTTCTTCTCTTGGCTACCAAACACAGCCTCAAGGAGAAAAAAGATTCCTAAATAAAAGCTCAGTTCCTCTAACGTACGTTCACCTGCACGTACAGGTGAACCTACGTACGTGCAAAGGAACTCCATACGCAGTAGTTATTGGTCCAGGTCTACGTACAGTGTTAGGTTCTCCCCATGCCAAGGGCAATGTAGAAGTCAGGTGCACGTACGGTCACCACTCCACTACTTTTCACCGCGTATACAATAAAGGCTGGGCAAGATGGGAAATTCCCTTTTAACCGTTTCTGTCTAGTTAAAAGCCACCAAAGCATAGTTTTAGGAATCGGATCGGAATGGTCTGAACCGGTTAGATTTGAAGGTATCAGCCCTGTCCCATTTCGATACAGTAATGCTGGGTGGATACGAACAAAGGGTAATATGGTAATTTTATTTTTTCCTTTTTAATGACAACCAAGTGTGTTTCTACCCGATCAGAGTCTAAACAAATTGAGATCAGATTGATACTTGACCCTATTGGATCCGAGACCGATTCTAATATCTTAAACCATGTCCCAAAGCCTCTTCTCACACTAATCACGGTTATATCTTCCGGGAGACAAGAATTATGCCCATGTGCATGTCTCTACACTTATATATATATATATATATATATATATATATAGGTGTGAAAAGACCACTTTCCGTTTCACCAGATGTCTCCTTGCATTCCACCATTGGCATGTGCATTGGTATAGTTGTTGCTCAAATGATGGATAGCATTCTCTTGCCCATTTTGTGCATCCGGGTCTGTGTGAACATTTGTCTATAGATTCTAGGAATAAGTACTTGAACACTCTTTTTACTATGATCAAATTGCTTGAATTCCTACACCATTGAAAATATTACTTGAAGCCCTTTTCCATTAGTTACCCACAGTTTAGTGATGACATCATTGACTAGATTTTTTTTATTTTTTATTTTTTATTTTTTATTTTTTTATTTTTTTATTTTTTTATTTTTTTATTTTTTTATTTTTTTATTTTTTTATTTTTTTATTTTTTTATTTTTTTTAGTTTAAAAGGTAAATTGATCAATAACTCATAAAGAAAAAATGATCTTTTTTATTTCAACTACTAACGGCAGATTAATATCATCAGATTTTATGGGACTTCAAGTAATAATTTTAAGGGAAATTTATAGCGCCACGTCCCCACCCCCTAGACAATACCACTAATAGAGAGACACCCCCGCATAATTTCAAATTATGTTCACACCCCCTATCATGAGTCTTTGTTAAGAAATATACCTCAAGTGCTGACTCAGCTGGTTTATTTTTTGTTAAATATCAAAATACCCTTATAAAATGTAAAGTACATAATATACCATTCTCTTAACCCATAACCACCATCATATACCGTCATATTATCCATCGTCTTCATCCCCAAACCCTGAAGAGCCAAATAGTGGCGGTAAAGCTTGAGCTTTGTCAGTTGTTATAAGAAACAGAATATAGGCAATAGGTATAAGATTTTGGCAATACCTTAATTAATATTATTTAATGAAGAAGGAGAGTCACTTACAAATCAAAGTAAAGATGCAGAAATGTAAACAAAAGATCTCCAAAACAGGTAGAGTTGAGTCGTATCAAAATACTCTCCTTAAGGTATTTGAACGCCCCGTATATGTATGCACCTAGGTTGACCACACGTCCTCACCTCCAAGATAAATCAACTCTCCAAACACTTAAGGTTCAACTCCAATAAGTGTTTGCAATAGGGAAGAACGAAGGTTATACTCAATATTTATATTATGTACGAAAAGTAGAAAACATAGTGTTTTGGAGAAAACAGAGGCAATTGCCTGTAGAACACTGAGTAGACAGAATGTCGACAGAGAGCACTTTCACCCGACAGAGAGCACTTTCACCCAACAGAGAGGATTCCAAACTTTAACAGAGAGTAATCTCATTTTGGACTTCTTTTATTATAGAGGAGAAGGTGTTTGTATACGTATAGGTACATGTCTATACATATACAAATACATGTCTATGCCTGTGCGTATACAAGTGCATGTCTAATACCAATAGGTGCATGAATCTAATGTACAGATATGTATGGATAAATGGTTCCTTTCATGTATATATATGGATCAATGTATGGGTCTTTTCATATATTCTGAATTTAAAATTCAAAAAATTCAAATTCGAATTTTGTGTAAAAAGATATATCTCTTGACAACCACACCCACACCCAGACCCGACCCCGTCCCCGACCTCAGCCACGGCCCAGCCCGGCTCGGCTCGTCTCGGCTCGGGGCGGGGCGCGCTGGGGGCATTTTGCATAATCAGTTCTCTCAGTCCCACTCTATTAGTGACTATAGAAATTTCGCTTTGAATCAGAATTGTAAAAACAATCCAGAACCACCCAATTCCCCCTGTTCAACGTGGGCATATCCTTGAAGACCATATTCTTTCAACAAGCCTTTTCCCTTGAATAAAGGATGGGTGAGAAATTTACCCCAACGTCATTGCCTCCGTCGACGGTAACAGCAACTCCAATCCCGTTTCCGTTCCAAACAACAATTACTCCGCTATGTTACCTTCCCTTCTGATTCCAATTCATGATGTTGGCTTCATCCACAGCTCCACCGGTGTCTCTAATATTCCTCAGCCTGTAGGCTAGCAAAGCAGGAAAATAATCCTCTATTTTTCTTGTCCCTGTTTTTCCTTGTTTTGCTACCTGTAGAACGCGACACGAGGACAACTTTAAGACCAACGCACCGGATGTAATAATCATCACCCAATCTTGACCGTTGGTCTCCTTATTGTCCACGTGTCATGTTCTGCAAGTAGCAAAACAAGGAAAAACATGGATGGGAAAAACAGAGGATTTTGATCCAGCAAAGCATCGGTCTGAGGCTGGAGCTGGAGCTGGGCTGAACCTGTCTCCATCCCCGAACAAGTGTTGATCATCTTGTCGGAGAAGGAAGAAGAAGTGTGCTTTGGAGGAAAGGCGTGACATGTACATATTCAAAAGCAATAATGGCCACGTTGATCTCGCCATAAGGGCTTCAGGACTGGAAGGGAGGGTTTTTCGCATCGTCAAAGCGATACCCTCAATCCCTTTGATCCTTTGTCATGTGTTTTAGTCAATAGGGTAAAATCATCATTTTAAATCCTCACTTAACAGACTGACGATAATAGTGGCATTCTCTAATGGGTGGGGCTGTAAATTTCGAGATAGAATCCATTGCTCATACGAGTCATCGACCAACACCTGTCCCATTTTCTGTCATTACAATGATAAAGAAGGGTGTATCTGAGAACAAAAAGGATTGGTGTTGGTCGTTGACTCGTACGACCAGGTGATCGTACAAGTAGCAGATTTGTTCTCGTAAATTTCCTTATTTTTAATAGTTTGAAATGTCAAACAATCGACTATACTACCAGAGTTGTCCAAATAATTATTCCTAGGTTGAGAAAAAAAACTTTCTAGAGATTTGCCTATACCGGACCTATGTAACTAGAGTGATCATAACGGATCTGTTGTTCATACCATCATCGGACCAACACTTGTCCTTTTTGTTCTCAAATATATCCCTCTTTATTCTTATAATGATAGAAAATGGGACAAGTGTTGGTTGCTGACTTATATGACTAGGTGATCGTACAAAACGTATTCTATCTCATATATTTCTAGATGTGACACTTGGGTCATCTCACAACCACTAAATGCATGCCACGTGTACTACACGGCTTCTCTCTCATGAGGAAGTTCTATATACAGATCCATATATAATTCTTCTGGGCATAAGTATGAGAGCATTTAAAAGGTTGGAAGCTTTAGCTTCCCCCGCAGAGACGCAGTTACTAAGGGGGTAAGAAAAAGCTGCGATACAGTCCAAATCGAAAGTAGCAGTAGTTTTGACTGTAGTACTACTGCTACTGCTACTGCCACTGCGAGGTGACAAAGCCTGTCCACATCACCGGAATATCGTTTTCTCTATTAGCATTTATTACTTGGAATTGCCGGCCGGCGACTTTAGTTTTGTACACTTGGAGCTTTCTGAACAGACGACCATCTCTTCCCCAATTCGTCTTCGGTTCTATTCATAAAAAATTTACCTTTTAAGGTTACCTTATTTTGTTGTAAACCAAAGTTATGGAAAGTTCAATAAAATAAAACAAAATCAGGCTCAATGAATTTTGCATGACTCAGGAAAATAACATTTAGTTAATAAAAGTTCGAGTCAACTCAAACTTGGTCTGATCATTTTTTAAACGAATAGGATCTTCGTGACTCATAACCAGACGTCATATTTTTTTGACTTAAAGTTGGATGACTTGCTTAAGTCAAAACATGGTTGTCCAAACTATAGTCTATCTATCATTAAAAGATGTGGGTTGATGGGTTCCATTTAAATGAGTTAGTTTGATGTTAACTTTGGTAAAAGTGTGTATGTATTCATTATAGAGAGTGTAATACATATACGGAATTGCCACCTAAACAAGCAATATGGAACATATTCTAACACACCCTCAAACTCAAGGTAGATCGTCATAAAGCAACTTGAGTTTGGACACCAATGAATGAAAGCAGCTGGAAGAAAGTATTTTGGTACATAGATTTGCAGGTTGATGCTATGACCCAACAAAGGGAATAATGAAAGTTTCACGAAGCAGATGATAATGAACAAAATGGCAATCAATCTAAATAAGGTTGGTACATTCATGAAATGCATCATTAAGAGAAATTTGAGCAATACTAGAGTTAAGAATATGATGCCTATATCTTGAAGAAGCCAGCGTAGCTAAATAAGTTCAAAAATTGCATCAACAAGAACACGATACTCAGATTCGGTATAGTTTGTAACATAATGAGAGAAACACATTATCGATCATTGCCTGAATGTTAGTAGTGGAATATCAAGTAGGTGGTGAAGAAGAAGAGTTTATAACAAGAGTAACAACAACGATAGTACAATGAAGCCCATTCTGATTCTGTTAACGAGACATCTAGATGGGAAGACCTCACCTCAGACAATGGTAGGGCAGATGAAATCTCATACAATGGCAATGACAATGTGATATGCCACAAATACAACAAGCCAATGGAACGGTGCCACATTTGCATTGAAGAAACCAATCGAACGGCCACGTGGATGATCATGTGCCACTATCATAAGCCCTGGAGGAGCAGACGAATAAGAGGACACGTGAGCAAGCACATGACCTCACAAGGACCAGACGTATAGGAGCACACATGAGCACGACCGTGACCTCACAAAGACCTCATGAAGACAAAGACCAGACGAGCATGCAAACAGAGACCCGCAAGTAGACATACCATGACCGCCAAGGAAGGCTCCATACGGACACACGAGGAAGCTGCAGAATGAACTAGTACGAACGGGTGTGGCACCCCTAGTATCAAGACACACGCGCAGTCACACTTAGTCTCCGGGTGAACTATCCTTTGCACAACAACCCTGGTCGAGTCAAATGACGAAACTCGGGACCATGGTTAGGTCAAGCACCAGGACTCTGGTCACTTGGACAAGGAATAATGTTGGATTAATTGTAGATTTCCCAATTGCATGACAAGAAAGTGACCACTAATCAGTCATCGGGGCTAATAGACGAAAGAAAAGACCTACCAATCAATGTACAAAGGAATCCACCCACCAAAAAGGCTTATGGAGGTACAGACTTATCAACCGTTAGGATCCTAATAACTGTCAAGATCCTAACGTATACATAAGAAACCCACGAATTAATTGTTAAGATCGGACATACATGAGTAGAAGTCCACCAACCGTTATGGCCCTAATGTGCACACGGTCATCTGCCTTACCGGCCAAGACAGCCACCTTGGGAAAAAGAAACCCTGGAACCAAGGAGAGCGGGGAAGAGACACTATATAAAGAAATTGCCCTAAAGGTAGAAGGTATATATACACTTTTGAATCCTCAGCGCTCATGTGACCTTTCCCTCTTTATTGTTACTGACTTAAGCTTCGGATAGTCTCCCTAGAGATCAACTTTGCCTTAGTCTTTCATCTGTGACTTGCAAGAAAACGTGAGGAGAGTAACAGGAATCTATAGTAACACAATGAAAAAGGGATACATAGGAATCTACATATCTACTGACGTGGTGGTAATTTGATATTGATTGTTACTGGATTTTAACGGGAGAAGGTCGAGCATGTTACTAGGGAGAAAAAATGCAGGGTACAGTGCTAATGTGCCCAACCTTTAACCCAAACTTCTAATTGGAATCCTATTCCATGGTCGAAGGGATCCAGAATCCTGAGACCTATGTGAGTCCATAACATCACTCCTTGGGTTCCTTTCTGATAACATGTGAGCTACACTTGTACTGAATATGCTTGGGCTCTGAAAAACAAAACAAAAAAAAAAAAAAAATGAAAGTTTGGGGGAGTTGCCCGATGGAGGGTGGTTTTTTAAATAATTATGCTGAAGGAAGGCCGTCTGATTCAGCTATCAAAAGGTCAAGTTGTCACTTCAGTCATTCATTAAAAAGGAAAAAATCAATACTACAGTATTCCAAGAAGGCCCTGAAAATGTAATTACAAAAGTGGAGAATTGCATTTTATTGGTGAAGATGTATAAATGTTATGAGGAAAGTGTCTCTTACTCAACCTACAGTTCTAAACCTTGTCTTTTTGTCTCCCATCAGTCTCTTCCTTCTTCTACACCCAATCCTTTTAAAGTTAACTCTGTGCTCCTCTCTACACTTCCCCATCTCTTATCATTACAGCTTCTCTGAGAAAATCAAAAGACAAACTGATGGCTTCACCAAGGAAATATCTTAATGGGTTTAGAGTTGCAGCGATAGTTCTCATATTTTCTCTCACATTTCCACCTTCGAAACCAGGTAAACAATAGCCCCCTATTAATAAATATTTTAGATTGTGTGAAATGTAAGTCACTTTTCTCTCACATCCAATTTGTTGTTTGGTTCTTTTGGGTTCTCTCTTCTTTTTTTAATACTATGTTTGGAGCTTGGGAAGACTAACACAGGAGTAGGTTTTTCCTCTCTTAAAGTATTGGTTCAGTCATATTTTCATCTCATTGTTTTCATTTTGTTTCTATTTCTGTGGGTTTGGGCAGTTGGTTTGAGCTTTTCAGGTTATGATGAGAACGTGAAGCAAAGGAAACAAGTTTTGGGTTCAAGACCTCCTAGATGTGTAGGCAAGTGCTTAAATTGTAAGCCTTGCATGGCAACCCTGGTTATCCCTCCTCACCAAAGGAGTGGTGAGAAAATGTCATCCCATGAAGAAGATGACAGCTACTATCTCCTGTCTTGGAAGTGCAGATGTGGTGATAAGTTTTATCAGCCTTGAGCCTTCTTAATTATGTCTATTGACCAGTTTTTTAGTCTTTGATTATACAAGTCTCACTGGTTATTACTTTACTACAAGCCAAACCCCTTCTTTATTCAGACAGAAATTCAAACCCATTATGATTCAAAGGGTTGTATTTGACTACTCTCTCTCTCTCTCTCTCTCTCTCTCTCTCTCTCTCTCTGGCAGATAATAGTACGTATTTATATTTTCACTGGGTTTTAAAGAGGATTTAATCTCATAGTCCTCTCTCTCTCTCTCTCTCTGGAAGATAATAGTATGTATTTATAATTTCAGTGGGTTTTGAAGAGGATTTAGATTCTCTCTCTCTCTCTCTCTCTCTCTCTCTCTCTCTCTCTCTCTGTATGTGTGTGTGTGGAAGATAGTATGTATTTGTATTTTCAGTGGGTTTTAAAGAGGATTTTGATTCTTATAGCTCTCTCTCTCTCTCTCACACACACATTTCAAATTTTCAGCCCTTGAAAAAGGGCTTTTCCCAAATAACAATAGATTTGGTTTGATCTTTTGGGAGAATGCTTTTAATTAGTAATGGAATTTGGAACTTGCAAGTAACCATTTTTTTTTATTTTTTGTGTGCGGTTTTGGGCCGACATTGAATGAGGGATTGGGTTGTGTAAAATTTCTTGTTTTGGAGGTTGCACTCTTAAACTTCTCCAACTAGCTAATACTATTCTAAAGATTAACTCTTAAGCATTTTAACAAGTTTTAACAAAATGATTAACTTAAATTATAATACTCAAGTGTCATTAGTCATTATACAAGAAAAACACAAGTTCCTAGTTACGGTCAAATGAGTCACGTCGTGATCGATCTGTTGGGGCCTGGGGGTGTGGGTGGGTGGAGAATCCAAAGCAAGCAATGGCTATAATAAGGAATATTGGGTTTCTTTAGGTATCGTTTGGATGGGTATGTGAGACGTCTTATCGGAGCGTGCATGTATAGTGACAATAGTACTACTACAGTCTACAGTAGTACTACTATCAAAGTAGCAAACAAAGACACTACACTACTCACTGCTTTTATACTAATAAAGGAAATGATGAATTAACTCCAACTGGGTTACTGGAATGTTGATTTTCTTTGTGGAAATGCTAATAAATTAGAATTAGAAGAGAAGATAACGGCTAGCTATCTTTGGTTGGTTGAAGTCAAGAATTTAAGATAGCTTAACATAAGGGTCATGGGGAGGATTTTCATCCTCTCTCTCTCTCTCTCTCTCTCTCTCTCTCTCTCTCATCATCACATTGGATGTGGCAAAACCAGACATGAACCCTTACCACCGGAAAAAGTAAACGACATGACCCGTCTAAACGGACACGCAAATGATCCAATAGCTTTGAAAGTTTTCATGTAGGATTTGATTTGATTCACCTTGATCACAAAGGTCTATTATTGTTTCAAATGTCATAATTAGGTCTATTTTTTTTTTAACATAAAGTTTCATTCAACCACGTGATAAAATGGTATGTTGATTGAATTTGAATTGTAGGACAGAGAGAACATGGTCTCCGTTAGTCATGTGTCAAATTTTGGAGTCTTGAGTGTCCTATGCTACTAGTGTAAGAAAGAACTTGCATCGTGCATCAATGAGGGTCTAGACAATGATATCATCCACATGGGATGCGTGTGGGTCCACATGGTCAGAATATGTGTGTGTGTGTGTGTGAGAGAGAGAGAGAGAGAGAGGGGGGGAGGTTTTCTACCGATCATTATGTGAAAATATGTATATTGGAATTTGCATTATTGTGTAGGTTTTCTCTCTCTAATCTAATACCCCTTTTGTATTGGTACACACTCTAATTATATACATCCATATGTGCCATTATTCTGAACATTAGTGTGCATTCTCCCAACTTTGAGTAAGAATAGATAGTTAAAATAAAAAAATAAAAACTTTAAAATTGACTGCTCAATTTTAACTTGCGATTATTGAAACATCACCTTTCATTTTACATGGATAACTACTCTAATTAATTTTAATTTCTAGAGAGTTTCCGACATCATGGGTGCAAAGAAGAACACATCCATCTAAAGTCATTAGTTAACAATAACAAAGCCTTATCCCAACCATTTGAATGCCTTGGTCAAGGGATTCTCTTTCGGTCGTAACTAAAGGAAAATTGCTCTTTTAAGTTTTTATAATTTGGTATTTCATAGTCCGAAATTAATGGTACAAATATTAATCTCTAGCGGGATGAACTTCTAACTCAGTGATAAGTAATTAGGCAATTGAACCTTGCATAAGTTCGGAGAAGATTTTAAAAAATAATAATAATAAATACAAAATAAAAGAGAAAGTCTAAATAATTGTGAAGTAGTTGAATTTCTTGAGTGGGAAGCCAGAAAATGGAGTAATAGATTCGTAGAGTCGGCCACCACACGGGGCCCCAAGGTAAAGCTGTTCCTACACTTGTCCACTCCAAAATTCTGAATCCACGCGGTGATGTCTGTGTCTAGCTAGATTCAGATGGTGTCTGGAATCTGATTAAGTCAACAATAGATAATTGGATGGGTTGACTTTGGCCATTCCTTGAAGGGATTAACTTGTCACCAGACTCACCACTAGTCTTGGGGAATACAAGGACTTCATACAATAGGAGGAGTATGGTCCTCCATCCTTCTCTCTTTTCTTCTACCAAAAATGAAAAACTTTCTTCAAACACTAATAAAGGAGCACATAGTTTGGATTACATCTACAACTCAAAGGGGAAACCGATCAATCCAATTAGCAAATTTGTTCCATTGGATTGTTGTCAGGGTTTAGATCACATGGTACTCATCACAAATTTGTTTTTTTCAAGGAAAGATAAAAATAAACATTATTAAAATAAAGAAATTATGTATATCTCTATCAGCGACCTGAGAGAGATTTTAGGGCTACGGTGATTTAGGGATGCATGTCTGGGTCCACTCATCCCTAGGATCACTCTCTAATTCCTAGGTTCTATGTTGAGCACCACATTTATTTATAACAATATAAAAAGATAACTTCAAGGAAGAGTGCTCTCTCTGGCCTCTAGTCTCTCTCTATATATAGTTCATTTCACGTAAGGGGGGAGAGAGACATACTATGGTTGAATTAAGGTTGGGTTAATAGTGCCATGTAAATTCAACAAAAGAAAAATCCTATTATAAATAAGAGGAAATTACACTCTCCTCCCCTGAACTATGGTTCAATATCAAGTTCCCCCAATGTACTTTCATGTGAATCAACACCCTCCCCTCTAGTTTGAATGTGCTTTCAATCGTACCCCTTTCCTTAGATAGTGCTGTTAAGTGATGACATAATCATTCAAACACGTAATTTTATACCAAAATTACCCTTCCTATAAATTGAGCCCTAAAAGACTAAACAAAAGACCTCTTCATCACGATTTGCCCCTTCTTCATCCTTGCATTCCGCGTCGCTCTGCTCCACCGTCGTTTACTATTCTTGGTTGTCAATCTGCTCCACCGTCGTTTGCACCTTCTTCGTTGCTGTGCTCTGCCGCCCTAATCCGTTTGCTGTTCTCCGCAGAGCTTTCGTCGTTGCTGTGCCCTTTCTGTAGGGCTCTCGCCGTGGTCGTTTGTTCTCTTCTGTCCACAACACAATGGACCTGATCCTCTCTCTCTCTCTCTCACGTTCTTCTTTGGACACCCTAAAGCCTAAACTGAGATCATAGATTATCACTTCTCAGGTTTTCATTCACAAAGTTCACTCTTTTTAGTTACAAAAGCAAAAAAGGGTAAATCCACCATGGCTGCACTTTCCAAGCTCTGCAACTAACAACTACACCGACACAACTCATTTCATTAAAATTATCCCTTTTCAGCCACTTTTTCTCTTTTTCTATTTGTAAAATTGATTTCAACCTCAATACCACAAGATGGGATCTCCATATCCGGGCACCTGCACATCTGAGAAAGCTTTTTTTTTTTTTTTTTTCCCATCAATTTGCTGTTAGATCTCTACTGCAACAACACAAGATGGGATCTTTAGTTCCATATTAGGACTCGAACCATCTCCCTGACCACAATATTACCCTAATGTCAGCATCACTGCTGCTAGAAAAAAGAAAAAGGTAGCAGCCTAATATTGATGGGTTAGACTCTTTGTTACCCCAAAGTGCAAGAAATGTAGCAGCTTCATAAACATTCACAAAAAGGTACAGAACTTGATGTATCGGGAAATATCAGTCGTAAATGTCGCAATGGATATGCGTGGAAGGCTTCGGAATTGCAGACGATTTTTTTCCCAATAGGATGAAGAAGCTTTGGCAAAGAAACCAAAGCGTGCTGATCCGGTGTACTGTGGTTCATAATTTCAAGGCGGTTCAAATAGAATGTCTTCCCAGATGATTCGATGCTCCTGTGTTTCTTTGTATGAGAACCACCATCGGCTCGATGTGCTTCACCTAGACGATTCGAGGATAGACCATTTCGGTTGGAAGTGGATATAATTTTCTTAGCAGAAACTCTGGTATTCTCTAATTCCTGTAAAGTATTACAACAAAGTAAAACAGATGAAGACATAAATGTGAACCAGATTGTTGAAGCACCTGCGATTTCTCCGGCAAGGCTACGAAGGAGGAGAAGCCTGCTTGAGAGCTTGAAAGCTTGAGAGTTGGGCGAGCTTTCTTCTATGGGTGAGTGACGTTTCATACCAGAGAGATGCGATGGTGATGAAAAGAGAAGGAAATATAGGTAGATGCCACAAGGTAGATCGGTCTTTTTACAAATTAGTTTAACACTGTTAACTAATGTAACGGTTGAAAGAATCTTCAAACTAGAGGGAACGATTGAAAAAATCTTCATACGAGAGAGAAGGGAATTGGTATTTATGAAAGTACGTAAGCGAAGTTAATATTAAACCATAATCTAGTGGTGAGGAATGTAATTTCCATTATAAATAAAGTTACATCTGAAGTTCTGAACCCTAGACCTCCACACGATTTAGGCACAGTTTTTCTTGAAACAGGAAACCTCCCCCTTCCCTTACCCTCACCACTTACTCCCCTCCAAAATCTAGCACTCAGAATCTTGATCATAAACTCATGGGAACATGTACACACAGCCTATGTCTACAACTCTCATGTTCTCTCTCCTCAAACATCCACTATTCCTACAAAGGAATCATATTCCCACTGTCCTGTGCATCTGTTGATTGGCTGTGGGGATATGATTACACATCAGCCAATAGTGTGGCCACCCCATTGCCTAACTTATATACAATAAGCTTTCATTTGTTCAATTTAGAGAACTTTTCCATTTCGTTTGTTCGAACTGAAAACTTTTCCAACTTAACTCGTATTTCTGTCATTTGATTTTTTATATATTATACATGACAAAAAGAAATGAACCGAGTTTTCCTAAAGCTACTGTGAATTGGGGGTGGAAGGTGGGGGGCTGGGGGCTGGGGCCTTGGGGGTGGGGGCTGGGGGCTGGGGAGTGGAGAGAAGTGAGAAGTGATGGAGCACACCTAGACCCTCATCGCTCAGCCACCGGTGAAAAAAAACTTCGTTCAAAAAAAATTATGAATTATCGATTAGAAAAAAATCAAACCATATGTTGTGATTGATGTCCTCCAAGGGGCCAAGATGTCCCACATGTTTTTTTAGAATACAATATCCACAAATGTAAAATGGTAATGATACATAATTTCTAGTTTACAATAGCAACATATTTTTGAACTTTTAAATGATTCCCATAAAATATTTTTCATTCTGATAGGAAAAAAAAAAAAAACCTGAGGCACTATAGATGAGGGTATACAATTCCTATACCTTGATTTCTGCCATGTGACAATTTCAAGTTAAATTTTTTGAATCTTTAATGGGAAGAAACCATTTACCTGTCAAAGTATCATACTTTAGGCCCTAATTCAATTACATAGGCCACCTTGTATTGCATATTCTCCTGTGTAAAGGATCCAGATTTTTCCTGGGCTTCTTACCACTTAACCATGATGCATTCCATCGTGGTAGGATTTGTGTGTTCATCTTGTGCCTTAAGACACCCATCTTCTCCCTCCCCCTTCACTCTAAATCCCTTCCCCCCCCCCCCCAACCACCCAAAAAAAGCCCCCTCTCTTGTTGCTGTAAAGTCTGATGAGACTCTGTTAGATGGGTCGAAAAAAAAACTTGGCACATGAGGAGATTGACCAACTTACTCATATAATTTGTCCTTGCCCGACCTTCCGCATGACAGGTAAAGCCGTTGGTACAAAAGGCGGTACAAAAGGCCATGCGTCCCAAAAGATTTAAACAGCACGCTTATTTCAACATAAATACATTTAAAAGCCCCCTTAAAAAAGCATATAGTGCTAAGTGAATGTTGAGAATATACGGACAAAGTCACTCCCCTATTACTTTCTTCCCAATTCCTGTGCATCAGACTGAAACTTTGGATACAAAAATATGGATCCGGATCCGGATCTGGCATTGGAGTACTAGAAGCAAATAGTTCTAAGATAACATTTAATGAGTCAACATAATATTTACAGCCCATGAGTTATTAAGCTAAGACATAAATATGAAATGCAGATCAACAATCCATACTACACATAGACTATATATAGAGGATTAAACGATTGTCAAGACCCTTTCCAGCGGGGGACAAACATTTAGGTTCAATCGGCCCAGTCTGCTTACTAATTTGCATCACCTCCATCAATCTGGATCAGCAAGTCATTGTTCTAAAAGACTCGGATATGCAGCACACCCTGTTGGTCTCCAAATAATATGTTCAAGTTTGCTACATAAGTTCTTGTAGAACTGCAGAACAAGGACAGCAATAAAGTGCTATGAAAATAACATGAATTCATTGGTATGTATTGTCAGTCATGAGATCGAGACCAATATGACCGGCTATCATAGGACCAAATATCTGTAATCACTTTTATAGCTTTGCGTCACACACCATTGCAAATGTGTGTGGGCCACTCATTTTCTGAATCAGTTCAACAAGAAGCCAAACCTATAAGATATGTTGATCATGTCATAGCAACATCTAGACCACGAGTACTTTGTAAATACTCAAGATAAAACGGGTGATGCATCATAAGGTAAACGTGTTTGAGAAAGATTCCATTTAGGTGCTTGCCTGGGCATCTCTTGCCTTCCTCAATGCATATGCTTTACAGAAAGGCAAGAGCGTCTGATTGATGCTGTGCTATTGGCTGCACGCAAGGCACAGTGGGAGTACTTCACCTCATAGTAACCGTAACCCTTTTAAAAACATGGTCTTTACTGTAACAGCACAAACACTAAATTTATTTCCCTCATCTTGCAATTTTGGCTTCTGTGATCAAACATGCTAGAGAATTTTATAAAGGAAATATCCAACACAAGAGATCCAACCTTGTGATATTCAAATGTATCACCAGCAGCCTTCCGAACATCGGCCATGAAAAGGGAAGGAGCAACTTCATAAACCTGAAAGAAACAAGAAAATTCTTTTGGCGTAAGTAGTTACTCGAGCCAAAGCCTCTCCATGAAGAACCAGGAAACGTATTGCAAATCTAAGATGCTAAACCACCTCTAGGGCAACAGCAAACTGTCCTGCTTTATTTGCAGATATTCCTTCAAATCTCACCTGCCACAAAATGATCAGATTAGATTAAGAACAGTTTTGGATAAGACATTAGGTTACCCAGTTTACCACAACCGACTCATCAAGCAGCAACAATAGAAAAGGGGTAAGCTCAATCATCACCAAACACCGGTTAAATGTGGAAATGGAATTTTAGTCTGGACTGTAAGAAAATTGCAGTTCTCTGCCCATTAAACAGCACAGTTGCCATTTGTAACACTATCTATTGGTGAAACAGCTTATGTTGACATCCCCAAAGTAACCGGAGATATCCGTAATCCCTACCCAGTACAATCAGTCCATATTCATTAATATTTTAAAATTTGAATCTCACAATTTAACTTGCTCCTTGTCCACTAGATAGAATATAACTGTTATCAATTTGGAACTATTCAACATAGGATTTTGTATATTCCTAATTTCTATGACTTAAATCATGTATTTCACTCAAACTGTGGTCCTGCCAATCTTCATCCAAGTAATATATCAATCAAGGTTCATACCGTTATCACTGAGATTTATGTCTCCTGATTTGGTGAATTATTGTTCCAATTTGAAAGAACTATAGTGTTTTCCCCTTTTGATCTGGTTAAGTCAAACCCTTTAGGAAAAGGATGAAATATATTTTTCTTTTGACACACAAGGCAGAGGGAGAAACAATGACTAAACAAAGGGCAGAAATGAATATAGAATCTATAAAGCTGTGCCTTCACCTTGGAGGAAGGATTTTTTCCCTCCCAACTTGCATAGGTCAATCATTTATTCATCACATTTAAACAAAAGATCATGGTTCAAATATCCAGTCATTAACTCATGATGTATTATCACAAAGGAACCTCGTATATGAACAAAAAATAGCCATGAGCAGGTTCACCTTGTAGTTTCGTGTATGGACCTTGAAACCCATGGATACTCCAACTGCTTCAATAGTTGATATAATCTCTTTTGCTGGCTTACGAGAGACAAAACGAGTTTGTCGTTTTACATAGTCCTGCCAAAGAGAGAGAAAGTTCATTTCCCAACACAGATGAGTTAATGAGCCCAGATCCTAGTGTAAGACAAGTATGACAAAGTAGCGGAAGCACTAAGAATAATACAGGTCACCTCCAATTATATCAGACGTCTCCGAAGAGACCTAGCATATTATATTGCTCTAGTGTGGGCAGAAACCTTATTTTTCGAATGTAAGGTAATTGATTTACTAGACCAATAAACCAAGAATATATCATATAGTATTTATCTTGCTTGATGAGGGACAAGCATCCAGATCTTATAATACAATTTAAAAGACATAGAGAAACCAACCTTGTGGTCCATTAGCTGGCACAATTAATGAGATACTTTCCTTTTATATTCTAGTCATTTCTTGAATAATTTTGTAGGGATTACACTAAAACAGTACATAGCTTCAAGCCCTTACTACAGATCTTGAGATCTAGTTACTACTCATTGTCTTCAGAAAAGGTATCAGAGGTTAAGCAGTTAGATCTGTTTCAATGGACAATTACAATTGATCAGTTGCCATATGTATTTCTAGAATCTCTAAAGAGCCACAGGAAAAGTTGAAAACAAATTTCATGAATGATTTTGCATTAACCTTAACACTGAATAAGAGGAATTTATCCATTGAGACGTGATGCACAATGTGCAGGGTAATATCTTAAGCTCATTCAAGGTCACGAACTCGATGTTTCATCATTGAACAAGTGATCAACAATATTTGATAACTCATTCTCCCTTTTGCTAAAAATGGGGAAAAAATCATTGTCAACTGATAAAGTAGAAAGGTGACATGTCATTTGACCAAGAAAATGAAGCTGAATCTTTGACGAGTTTTCAGCAATGACAAGGGGGGAAAAATCATCCAGCAAAGCAAGCACTTCTTCAACCCCAAAATGCAACAAAAACTAAAAGCTCAAAAGAATCTACTCTGCCAACAGTTTAATGCAAGCTGGAACTCATGCAACTAATACGAATTTAAAATTCCAATTTTTTCCTTGCTACGTTATCTTCTTGATTGATACTCATCTCTATTTGAATAAAACTAGATACATTTTCTAGAAACCAAAACTCTATACAAATAGCTTTTTCTTTTAGCACCAATAACTCCCCATTATTGTAGGCTTCTCCGGAATTTTCTTTTAGCTTAATACCAAGCTTTCTCCAGCCAAGCCCCAAAGCTTGGCAGCCCTTGGTTGATTCAAGGTTCTCTGTTTCCTAGTTGGGTGAATCATACACTTCTGTTCAAGCAACATCCAGTCCTCACGAATCTAATGAGCATGCTTCTAAGTGGCACACAAATCAACTGCAAAGTAAGCTTTTGGAAGCTGGTCGTACTAGTTACTGTTGCAAGAGATATTTTGCCTCCAGATTGTGAAAACTTTGGAAAGCATAAAGCTCTACCTGGCGCCTGTCAAACAATGCCGAAAGGTTTAACCCTTGGGAAAGGGTAATCATCTCAAACGCATTCATCATCAAAGGACCCCTTTCATTGCCTTCTGACTGCTCAGAAACAAATTTATCCTGCAAGATATAACAGAACTACCTTGTAAACTTCATATAAATCGATATATAGAAATAATGCCAAAAACAGACATGCAAAGAGCATCAACATATATTTCCTGCACTGTGATCCACTTGAGTATAACATTTCTTGATGATTGACGTAGCTCTGCCTGTGTCTTGTCTGCTGCCAGTCCCAAGCCAAGCTAAAGGAGGGTCGGCGGGTCTGGTGAGCAGCCAGCACAGTAAAAACCTTAGGCGAACCTTTTAGCATAAATCCTGGACATTCACTTTTTCTAGGGTTGAATTGCGAAACAGGATTCATGTAGCCAACGCCACATAATGGGATAAGCCTTAGTTGAGTTCAGTTGTATTTCTTGATGATTAATGTTAAAATGGAATGATGGAATACAAACCACAAGAACCCCAAAGGAACAAAAAAGCACCAACCTCAATGTCATCAAAAACTGCACGGACATCGTCCAGATTTACTGTTTCATCTTCCACATGTTTGACAGCCAGATAGTTTTCCCTGAACCATGGATCGTTTTTTATCTCCTCTATTTGAATACGCTGCATGACAATGGGAACAAACCATGACAAATGAAAAAAAATATATATTCAAGAGAAGTTTGAGTTTTAGTGGCCAAACAAACATATTAAAAAAGTAGATGACAAGCTAAGTTTCAATAATTCCTGGGGAATACTTTTGTTTATTTGTGACCATTAGAAGAAAACAGATATACTATATTCCCATGTGCAACCAATTTGACCAACTTCTAATCCAGTACCATTGACTAAGAGCAGCTGTTGTTTCTCATGGACATAATTTCTATTTACAACCCCTGCCACCCAGTCAACATTTGGACATAATTGGGGACACTATTCTTCTATTTAATAATATTTTCTTTTGATATCAACTAAACAGAAGATCCATCAAAACAGATGAAGTTAGAGAAGAGTAATTAAAACTTGGATAAGATACAGATTACCAACATATTAATGATTATACATGTCCCCAAATTCTAGGATCAGTGATGTGAAATTTCTCCTTCTTTTCATTGCTTTCTATAAATCCATGCTTGGTTGTTTATATATCAGAAAAATAATAGCTAATTGAGTTAAAAAAAAAAAAAAAAAAAAAAAGAACCAATCTTTCTCACATGATAAAATCAATGGAGTTCAGTCTACCAAATAGCAGGTAAATATCATAGTTCAAAATTTCAGCAAAATTTTGCCGAATTTACCAAAATATTTCAGTTTTGCATGAAATCGAAATGAAATGATTATCAAAATTTAAAAAAGAAATTTCTAAAATTTGACCGAAATATATTGGTTTCAGTAGAAGTCAAAATGTGGGTGAAATCCAAAATTTTGAACCTTGGTAACTGTTCATTGAACTTGGAAAAGATGGAATTTATACAGTTCTAATAATCCATTGTAAAATCTCACATCATAAAATCAATTTGGAGTTCAGTTTACCAAGTAGCAGGTAAATATCATGGTTCGAAATATTTCGGTTTTGCAAGAAATCGAAATGAAATGATTATGAAAATTTGAAAGCAAATTTCTAAATTTCACCAGATGTAGAATTGGAGGTGAAATCTAAAATTTTGAACCTCAGTAACATTGTTCACAGAGCTTAGGAAAAGATGAAATCTATATTCAAATAATCTCACAAAAACACATAAACGAGAGAGAGAGAGAATGATCAGAATACTCACAGTTTTAGGATTGGGGTCTAGAATTCTATGGATCAATGACTTCACCCCAGGCGAGAACCATGGTGGGCAGGCAAACTCTGCTGCATTAATCTACATAGGAACCAGAGAGAATAGCCAGAATATCACCAGGCCAAAGTATAATCTTTGTCCTCATTCTCCTACTTTACAAGTGACATCATAAACATCTGGTCCATGCATGCATGTCAAAACCAATTTGATTGCAACCAAATTTAGAGAAGCCACCTGATGCGGATCCAGATTCCAATGACTGAAATCGGATCGCTTAGGCCCCCAAAAATGACTAAAAATCTCAAATTTAATGGTTGAGGGGTATTCTTGTAATTTCAGAAACAAGCAGGGCATTAAAAGCAATTAGATGGCAGCTAGGTAGTTTTAGAACTGAAAATTAAACATAAGGGCTTTATTCTGGGATTTGAAAGAAAACAAGTTAAAAGAGTGTAAATAAAGGAATCATCTTCAACCTTAGGTAACGTTAGAGAACAAGACGTTAGAAACGAAACCACTTGCTGGCTTCGATCGGCAGAGCTCTCTCAATTGTAATCCAATCAAACCGAAACTTTGGGAGAGGGATCGGAACTCAGATTGCTCTTGATTACAACCAATATCAGTTCAGAAGGAGAAGCTACAGCCTCGGGGAGGATCCTGCGACCTAAACCTGCCGGAGGACTCAAATCTGAGTTCTGGTTTTCAGACGTTATATCCGCTGACTCGCAAAAGCTTGGGATGGAAGCTAGGGTTTAAATAGCCTCAAGGGAAAGCACTTCTGCCCCAAATTTCAGGTTGATAGCTGCAGAAACGAAGGAGTTCGAACTCCTTCACTGGCTGCCAGTACCGCCTGGACTGAACCAGAAAAAAGAACAACCAACCAGAAAAGAAGAAGAATAATAGAAGGAAAAGAAAACAGGGGAAAAGAAGCAGATGAGAAGAGAAAAAATCAGACTAATAGAGAGGAAGAAAGAATAATATCAGAGAAAGAAAAAAAGGGGAAGATAGAGAGATTTGGCAGCCATGGTTTCAAAACCAAGAAAAAAAAACCTTCAAATTTCTATTCTTCAAAATCTAAAACTGAACTTCTCCATCGTTTACATGTTCAATAAAGGAAAAAAATCAAACAATTAATGGAAACTACTTGAAAGGAAGCCATTCTAAAATTAGAAGCTAGCTAATTTAAAAAGAAATTATTTCTAAAACAAAAGAAAATCAAATCAAAAGATATTGTTTTTTTTTCTAAGTCCATCATGCATCTGCATCACCACCTTCCAATAAATTCATAATGCAAATTAGGCAACATAGAAAAAATTATTCATTTACCTGTCAATTTCAAAGGTTATGGAGTGCCCAAAAGAAAAACAATAATAATACTTTTGATAGCTTGGAACTTGACAATTTTTTTTAGACAAATTTGAAACAAAGATATGAGCATCTTTTCATTAAAATAGAAGACACTGGAAGCACAGTTCTAGGGATCGGTATCAGATCGGCAGAACTGCGTGGATTGAACCGGTTCAGTGATGGGTGATCCCATATCTATGGATTGGTACGGATCAAGGGTACAAAGGTCAAAAATCCAATTTTAAATGAAAACCAGGGGATTTCTCTCCGAAGCCGTTTTAAATGAAAACCAGGGTATTTCTCTCCGATCCAGACCAATACGGGAAGATCTGGATCGGTATTGACCAATCCCGACACAGATTTTCATAACCCTGATTGGAAGACTTGTGATGTGGAATCAAGGCATCCTTAAAGAAGGTTCAGATTCCAACCCAATGAGCAGAACCATAGGGCAAGAATAAAGATCGGAATAGGATAAACCCAACTACAGTCTATCAGATTAGCCTCAAAGTTAAATTAAGTATAGGGCTGGTACAAGAAGAACTAAAGCTAACTGCCAGATAGGTAGCAGAAATGATAACCACCAGCAACTCTCAAACCGCATGTCAGATCAGGCTACAGTTAAGGTTGATGGCAGGATGTGTTTACCAATTGGACATTTCAAAACTTCACAGAAATATCATGGCCAGATGTTGAAACATCATCATCTAAAGTAGCAATCAGATAACAACAGAAACAGAAAACCCCAGGTGTGTTTTTGATCAAAAAAAGAGGTAATAAAAATACATAGCACAACAATCACAACTCTTCAACAGTTGTCAAACAGTATTAAATCAAAGAGAAGAATCACACCGCTTACTTGCATGTGCAGGAAAAGATTTGAGAGGGAAGAAGAAGACAAGGGGAAGGGATATGACTTGAACCTCTAATTCAAAGTATAGGTCAGCATCTCGCCGGTCATGCAAAGCATCTCACCTTGACCTCTATCTCACAAACTAACTCGCATCTTACAAGGAAAACAGCACATAACCATTGTCTTTTCTTTTGTCTAAAATCCTTGGGGTAGTATGATCCCCTAACTTTGCAAAATTACAAGAAAATAGTGACTCTTAATACACAAACAAGAGAGTGGTAGAGAACAACATAGAAAATTTCTAGACTAATAAAAATTAGAAACTAACTACTTGATCCTGTATAGCACCTAAATTCCTAATATTTAGGCCTATAGAATTGGCACATTACAATAGAGAACTAAAATTGACCGTAACTTGACCCAAGAAAGTGAACCAAACTCAAAACAACAGGCCCATCTTCTCTTCTTTCTCAAATTCTTAATCACTTAGAAGACAATAAATTATTTCTATGATTTTGGTTTTTGTTTCATAATCAGTAATCTTAGTATGGAAGATGAACTACAATCCCATGAACACCTCCATTCAAGGAAGAACAGATGAAATAACCAAGTAATATAGCCTTGACTATCTCCCCAATGCTGCCTCTACTAGAATGCCACTGAAACCCCATAAGCTCCCAATGAAGAAGATGAAACTGAAGAAGAGAATGAAACAGAGCGAGGATGAAAATTTGAAGAGGAAGATAACGACTATCAGCATTGGTGGAACGCTGCTACATGTAAGCCTACTCTTGAACTCCTACAGCATGAGAAAGTTGACACCCGCTCAACCCATAAGTGTAGACTCATTGATCGGTCCAGGATGCATCAACATGGCAACACCAATTCTTATAGTCGATGAAGGTATGGGATGCATAAAGTTAAGGGAAGATTACGCAGACCGCCCCCTGCACTACACCCTAAAGACAACCCACTCCCCCACAATATCAAAAAGGACTTTTGCCCCCTGTTGGCTGACAGTGTTAAATGTGTTAAATTTGTCTCAAATTCTTGATCCATTTTGAAGAATGACCCGCTTCGACATATTTTGGTGGCGACCCAAATGGGATTTTTTTTTTTTTTTTTTTTTTTTTTTGAGATCTGTGACGGAAGCAGAGAGGTTTGACCAGATGGATCAACCCGCGACTTGGAATAGTATATAATGCACTATCATCTTGTTGAGCAAGCAGTTGTAACTTGGGGGGTTTTCAAGCTAGGGTTTCATAGCGAGTTTTCTTGCTGCTGTTTGGGAATAATCGTTCTTCGACATAGTGAACATATTCTTCTTCACCCGAGGACGTAGCACACCACATTGGTGTGTGAACCTCATTAAATCTCTGTGTGTTGTGCGGATCTGTGTTTATTTATTTTCGTATTTATTGGTGTTTGGTATAACAAACTATTATCAAAGCATATAAATAGAACCTTGTTAGAAAAAGCAAGGTGTATGTTATCAAATGCAGGATTAGGCAAGGAGTTTTGGGCAGAAGCACTTAACGCAACAACCTTGTTGATGAATCGATCTCCTTGTACAACTACTGAGCATAAGATTCCAGAGGAAGTTTGGTTAGGTAAACCTACAAACTACTTTAATTAAAAGTATTTGGATTCCCTTCTTAGGCACATGTGAATGAAAGGAAGTTGGAACATATGGCCAAGAAATACATTTTTCTTGGGTATGAATCTGAAGAGAAAGGATACAAGGTTGTGGTGTCCTGATCTAAAGTCTCCAAAATTTCTTATTAGCAGAGATGTTACTTTTGATGAATCTACTATGTTGCATCCTAAGAAAGAAGCTCTTGTTCATTGTAATGAAGATCAGAAAAATTCTAAAGAGAATGTGGAGTTTGAATTTGGTGGTTCACATTCAAACAAAGCATAATCTACATCAGTTCAGTTGCTTACTTTTACTGAAGGAGATGATGCTCAAGAGAATTAAGAAGAAAAGCAGTACAACATTGCCAGGGATAGACCAAGGAGGAATATTAGACAACCACAAAAGTATAGGCATACTGAAATTGCTGCTTATGCATTATCTGTTACAGATACAATTGAAAATAGTGAGCCTGTAACATATTCTGAAGCTGTTACTTCAGTTGCTTCTACAAAATGATTGATTGTCATGAATGAGGAGAGGAATCTCTTCATAAAAATCAGACAAGTGAGCTTCTCAAGCCGAGAACAGGGAAGAAAGTTGTTGGCTGCACATGGGTCTTCACGAAGAAGGAATCTGCCTTAGGTGTTGAAGATGCTAGGAATAAGGCAGGGTTGGTTGCAAAGGGCTACAATCAAGTACAAGGAATTGATTTTAATGATGTTTTCTCACCTGTTGTTAAGCATAACTCTATTCGTGTCCTACTTGCTTTAGTTGCTATGCACGATTTGTAGTTGGAGCAACTTGATGTGAAAACTGCATTCTTGCATGGTGAACTAAAAGAACAGATTTATATGCATCAATCTGAAGGGTTTATTATTGAAGGTAAGGTGGACCATGTATGCTTGTTGAAGAAGTCCTTATATGGTTTGGAACAGACTCCTAGACAATGGTATAAAAGGTTTGATTCAGTTATGGCTAGTTTTGGATACTGCAGGTATTAGTATGACTGTTGTGTATATTCTAGAAAGCACTCTGATGGGTCATTCGTATATTTGTTGTTTTATATTGATGATATGTTGATTACAGCAAAAGATAGGAATGAGGTCAACAGGTTGAAGGAACAATTAAATTCTGAAATTGAGATGAAAGATTTGGGGGCAGCAAGGAAGATCCTTGGTATGGAGATTAAGAGGGATATAAAAGCAGGAAAGTTGTGGCTATCTCAACAGAAGTACAATGAGAAAGTATTGAAGCGTTTTGGCATGAAAGATAACAAACCTGTAAGTACTCCTATTGCATCTCATTTTAGACTTTCAGCTGCTCTATCACCTCAGACAGATGAAGAACCTCAGATAGATGAAGAGGTGAAGTACATATCACGTGTTCCATACTCTAGTGCAATTGGCACCATTATGTATGCTATGGATTGCACTCGTCCTAACATTTCACAAGATGTCAGTGTGGTGAGCAGATACTTGTCATATCCAGGTAAAGCTCATTGGGAAGCACTGAAGTAGATACTTAGGTAATTGAAGGGGACCTCTGGTGTTTGTTTGGAGTTTGGGAGGAATGGTGATAGTTTATCTGGTTATGTTGATTCAGATTATGCAGGTGATCTTGACAAGAGGAGGTCACTCACAGGTTATGTATTTACTCTTGGAGGAAATACAGTTAGTTGGAAAGTTACTTTATAGGCTACAGCTGCATCATCTACTACCGAAGCAGAGTATGTGGCAATAACTGAGGCAATTACAAAAGCTATTTGGCTTAGAGGTTGGTTGGAGAACTCAACATGGATCAATGGGGTGACTGTTGTCCATTGTGATAGCCAAAGTGCTATTCACTTGACTAAAGATCAGATGCATCATGAGAGGACGAAGCACATTGATGTTCGGTACCATTTCATCAAACAGATAAGTGCTCAAGGTGATATTCAAGTGTTGAAGATTGGTACTGAAGACAATCCAGCTGATATGTTGACCAATCCTTTATGTGTGGGTAAGTTTGAGCATTGCTTGAATTTAATTGATGTTTGCCGTTTTTGAGTCAGCCTTTGGGAGGGCTATTGGAGAAGAAAAAGATTTTTAGCTATTTGTTTGTTTGTTGGAGGAGAATTCAAGCCAAGGTGGAGATTTGTTAAGTTTGTCTCAAATTCTTGACCCGTTTTGAAGAATAACCCGCTTCGACATACTTTGCTGGCGACCCGAATGGGATTTTTTTTTAGATATGTGATTCAAGTAAAGCGGTTGGGGTTGATCCATCGACCCGATGGATCAACCCAGGACTTGGAGTATATAATGCACCATCGTCTTATTGAGCAAGCAGTTGTAATTTGGGGGGTTTTCGAGATAGGGTTTCAAAGCGAGTTTTCTCATTGCTATTTGAGTGTAATCTCTCTTCTATATAGTGAAACATCTTCTTTGCCCGAGGACGTAACACACCACATCGGTGTGTGAATCTCGTTAAATCTCTGTGTTGTGTGGATCTGTGTTTGCTTATTTTCATATTTATTGGTGTTTGCTATAACAATATGAAGTGCAAATGACAAATTTATCCCCCACCAAAAAAAATAAATAAATAAAAACTAAACCTAAACTAAATGAACCACTCAACCCATATTTGAAGACGGAACCATTAGGCCCTCCCATTTTGGAAACCTTTCAGAGCAAGAGCATCGTTCCTCTACATCTCTTGCGACCTGCAACTCTCCGACGAAGGTAAGTGAACCCCTTCTCTCCATTCTCTCCCTTTCCTGTCCCTTTCCCCCTTCTTATCGCTTTGAAGAAGTTGTTTGTTCAGTGGTATGATGGCTCATGAACTGAAGCTCCTGGTTATTATAGATTTCCAAAGAGAAGTCTCTAAACATCTGGGTAGTAGTAGTAGAACTTGAACTTGGAGCCATGGTTGAAGTCTTGGCCGCTTTTGTTGGCGTTGAAGATATTACAAAAGTTGTAGCATTGTCGGAGACCGGAGCACTATGTACCTCAACTGAAGAAGCAAAAGTTAAATCGATAGTTGGCTGCATCACAGATATGGTCTGGCAAAGATGTTGATGACTAGCTTTGCAGGTGGAAACGCCCACAGTTGCAGCTGGTTAGAAGGTGCAGCAGTGGCAGTAGAGGGAGGAATCATCCAAAAAGTACTTGCAGCCACAGCTTTGGAAGGTTTAACTCTTCCTCCATAGCTTACTACCCACATGGGCATAAGACCTTGTGGTGCCGCAACCACTACCATCGCCCCAATGGAAGCAAGACCAAAAGAAATGGAGACTCCATTGTTAACATCATAGTACTCGCTAGTTGCCGCCTGCTTTCGTTTCTTCTGAAAAAGAAAAAAAAAAGGGTGACTCAATCAATTGGGGGTGGGACCTGTTGGCATAATCCACACTGGAACGTGGGAATTCAAGGTCTCATGAACTACTACTAACAACCTACCTTGTTTTTGTTTTGTTCGTGGACAAACGATTTCAAGTCAGGCCTATGGATGGATCCTTTTAGATCCCAAAGCCACCGGATGGTTTCACCGTCAAACTTATGACTGAGTTCTTAGGTTAGCTGAAAGATCCTGGCCGCACAAGTCGCCAGCATCCGGATCCTCCGTCCTCGACCTTCAACCTTCATGTGATGGTCTTTCATTGACGCTCTTCTTCCTTGAGTCACTGATATTTAAATTTGTACGGGCATCTGCATCACCACCAGTACAACCCCAATGGGTGGGTGTCGTCACTGATCACTAATCTTCAAATCTGTATGGGCATAGGCATCTATATCTGCATCGCCACCGGTGCAACCCCATTGGAGCTGCATCAGGGGGCAACAGATGGTGGTTGTAGCAGATCAAAAGGTGGAATTACCCCCTATCTATCTCATCCTCTCCATTATTGTCATCAACTGTTTGGTCACCACCTCCACCGCTCATTTCTAAGATCAGTTGTCCCTCTCTCGCCCTGTTCTTCGACCTCCTGCTTCTGAATCGGCGCGATCCACCCAAATGTCCCCCAAAGTTCTCAAACCGAACCAACCAAACACACGATAAACAGAACGAAGAATAGGAAAGACGAGCAAGACCCACAAATAGGAAACAAAATATATCCTCACCCTACATGATGAGTAATTTGATTAATTAGAAATTTAGGCCTAACTGACATCAACACTTAACAATCCCTTGCAAACGGACAGGGGGCTACTTGTAGCAAGTTTTTCAAAGTAAGGCTCAAGGGAACTTCAAGTCATTTTTAACATTATGAGGGGAGTGCATTGTCTTTAGGGTGTAGTATAGGGCATGTCTGCATAATTGTCCCTAGAGAGTTAATTTGACAAGTACTAGAGAAGATAAGTGTTTCAAGTAAATTTGAGGACATAATGAAAGATATACGTATGATGGTATGGTGACTACTGGCTAGTGTAAGAACTGTTGGGATGAAGATAGTGAATTTCCAATTACAAGTGGGTTACATCAAGAATCAGCTTTAAACCCTTATTTTTTTGCGTTTATCATGAATGATTTAGCCAGAGACATTGAGGTCCTTTGGTATATGCTTTTTTGCTGATGATATTATTATGGTGAATGAGACAAAAGCATAATTAACGCCAAGGTGGAACTCTAGATATCAACCTTAGAATCAAAAGGTCTAAAAAAAAGTAAAACCAAGACAAAAAATATGGTATGTAACTTTAGGCATACTAGATGGACCAACTAGGACGGATAATGAGGTGGTGAATATTGGTGAGGCAGAGATCCCTCAAAGTGAATATTCTAGATACCTGGGATCTATCGTAAGAAAAGAAGGTGACATACAGGATGACGCTGCCCAGAAGATTAAAATAGGGTAGATGAAGTGGAAAGGGTGTTCGGAGTATTGTGTAATCGGCATATTCCTTCAAAGCTTATAGCAAGATTTTATAGGTCGTTATTCCTCCAGCTATGATGTAGGGTGCGGAATGCTGGGAAGTTAAGAACTGTCATATAAATAAACTGTGTAGTGGAGATAAGAATGTTGATATTGATATGTGGGAAAACTAGGAAGATAAAGTAAGGAATGACCATATTAGAGCTGAGTTGGGAGTAGCTCTGATTTATGATAAGCTTAGAGACAGCAAGTCAATTGAGGTGGCATGGCATGTCCAACGGAAGCCTTTGGATGCCCTAGTATGGAGGAGTGACTTAATTCAGATTGAAGGAACCAAAAGTGCCAAGGGAAGGCCTAAAATAACCATAGGAGAAGTGAGGAAAGACATGTTAGCTTAGGCCTCGTTTCTTGTATGACTATGAATAGACCTGATTGGAGAACAAGGATCCATGTGGCCGACTCCATTTAGTTGGGGAAAAGGCTATGTTGTTGTTGTATCAACATGGCAACACCATTTTTTTTTTTTTTTTAAATAATTGTAAATGAAAATGATTCTATCGTTCCACCGATTGAACTGTTTGGCCAAACCATTCATCCATTCCACAACTTACTTTCTATGAGTTAAGGGAACAGAGTATACGATATTGCCACACATTGACCTGTGATAGGAGTACTGTTTAATTTTTTTTTTTCTTTTGTGACAAGTGAATTATATAAATGCCAACCTGTAACCAAGTCCAATTTACAGCTGATAAATGCTATGGGTTTTAACACTGATCAAGAGTCAGTATACACTATTTAACGATAGTTCTACTTTTCCTTATTGAAATGATTCTTTATGAATAGCTTAAAAAGTTTCGAGTGGTTTCTATGCCCTTATTATATCATTCTCTAAAACTAATTTCATAATTTAATTCTTCAACATTTCCTACTTTTTCCATGGGAGGAACATGTAGAATGAAGCCAACATTCTAAAGCCTTGTTTGGGTTTAAATCATAGTTGTCAAGGCTAGGCGACATCATGCACAGACGCCTTGGATGCCTTATTGGTTTCGCCTTGCATCTAGGCCCTCTCCAACGACTTGTGTCACATTAATGTCATGACAACCATGGGTTAAACATCCCATCATACACTTTCATTTTCCAGCAAAGGATAAAACTGAATTAGCAAAAGTCCCCATGTTTCCGTAAATGGATGGGAAAAAGAATTAACATGCATCCACTACATGGTTTAAAAACAAAGTGCTTTGATTTCCCTGGATCGTCCATTCAGCAAAGAAATATGAGTAGTGTACCTTTCTGTATAAAGTTGGAAGGTCAATCTCCTCAAATGGAAGGTATCCAGCAATTAGAACATACAGGATGACCCCACATGACCAGACATCCGCAGCAGAACCAGCATAACCCTGGTGGCTGAGCACCTAGAAGACAAGAAGTTAGGTAACTTAAGGGTGAGATAACAATTCACATTAACATGGAACAGAGAAAATTAAGCACAATTATACAACAACTACTATATATATATATATACACACACACAGAGGGTTTCGTAAAACAGTAGCAAATACGGGCTAAAGAGTAAAATGGGATAACAGAAATATCTTAAGATCCAACGGTCAGAACCAGCTCAAATTCAAATTGAGTTCTTGATTAGGGTTCTTGAACATGTGATAAAAAAAAATCTTAAGATGATCCAATGGATGGTTTGCTTAATCTTAAAAAAAAAAAAAAAAACTTGCTTATGAACTTCTAGAAGCGCAAGTTCAAGTTGCAGGAAAACTAGAATACTTGCTTGTTAATGGATAAAGAAGATGATGGAATAATAAGAACAAAAGAAAATAACACCTGGGCATAGTTGTCATGGCGTCACTAAGGCGGTGATTTGGCGTTCTAGCTGAAAAAGTTCATGGCAGTGCTACGATTTACATGACTCACAAATGGCGGTCACCATTGGCTGATAGGCGTCGCCGCCATGGCCGCCAGGTCACGCCTGATTCACTAGACGGCCGATTTTTTGTAAAATGCAGAGTGATTTTGATAGGGTTATGTTGATTTTTGATATCTGATATTACTTAATGTTGGTTTTATATGTTATAGGGTATATATTGTAGGTTTGTAGCATGCTAAATAACTTTAGAAAATAAGGGAAATAAAAAAGTAGCATACTAAATAACTTTAGAAAATAGGGAAAATAAAAAATAACACATGGGCGATTTGACCGCCATGGCAACACCATAACGGGCGATTCATCGCCAAATTGATTAGTCACCCCTCCAACGCCTTGGATCGATTTGACGCCGTGACAACTATGCACATGGGGTTCACACTACAAGCTGGTTCAATTAAATCAAACACCAACCTACCTTGATCGCACACAAGGGATTCTTCACAATGGAGAAGCAGCACAGCAATAGCCTTTTCATTCATCAAAATTCGCGTACAACACTAGGCTCCCCTACAAATGTATATAAAAGACTTGAAAATAGACTCAGACATTGAAAAGCAAAGGCCTAAACCAATCCTCAACTAATAAGGAATCCTAAACTAACCAGGATGACATAAAGAAGGAAACAAACTCAAAACAAGGCTGGACTTATAGACTCCTAATCCAGCCTCCTTAACTAAAACACTTGATGGCAAGTGAAATAAAGACATTAACTTAACTAGTCCCGTATGCCTAGCCTATACCCAGATTTGAGGCCCATTAAAGTTGCCCATTACAAATAAAACCCATGGAATTAAAAGTCCAACACATATATTAGTATAACTGATGCAGCAGCACTCCGATGGATTGATCCAAACCCGCTCCAGCACCCGAACCAAGACCCAGATCCAATTTGGGTTCCAAGTTACTAATTTGGGTTCAAGATTAATAGAATATTCTAGGATTTTATTCTATTTGAGAATATTTGTTATCTTTTATTTTAAGTTATTTTGGGGTAGCTATTAGGTAAGTAGAAATTTCCAAAGACCAATTTTAGTTTTATTGTGTTTCTATTTTATTAGACTTTAATTTAGGAAGCAATTAAGATTTTCTATTTCAGTCTTAAGAGTTTTATTTTGATTTAATATAAACAAGGCATGTAACCCAAAGAATTAATTTAGTTGATTAATAAAGATGAATTGATCTGGGAAATCCCCCCTACGTGGCTATCTTCTCCCCCACCCCCCTCTCTACTTCCTAAATTGACTAATAACTGCAATAACAAAGGAAATAGACTCAAAACAAGACTCTAACTAAGCTAATGACTTAAATCCCGTTTTCCTGTTTTCTACCCATATTTTAGGCTCATTAAAGTGGCCCATTATAAAGAAAACCCATGGAAACAAAGGCTCAACATATACATAACCCAACCCAAGGCTTATTTGCAATAAAATAAGCTCATTAAGTGACTTATCTATATCAATCCCCCCGATGTTGAGAAAATCCACGAGTTTTGTAGAACGGGAGAATCAATACCAATCGATCAATATCCATCTTTGCCTGTATGAAGTCACCATCAAAACCATGATCGAATGCTATGAAATCCACGACGCAAAGTTCATTGGTGAAGTAGTGAATCGGAAAAATAAAATCGATCGGTTCACTGAAGAGATCAACCGATTTAAATTTTTTCACAAGTTGATCTTCAACTTCCAACGGTGTCATCTCATCTTCTACCACTAGTGATTCATCTTCTAGTTTGTCTATCTGTTGTTCAACGGCTGAGATCACATGGCTGAAGATAGAGTGTACTGTGGTTTTGAAGTCCATGCAATGTCGTTGAGTCTCATCAAGCTTCTCTTGCATCAATTGCATTTGTTGATAAATATCTTGCATTTGTTGACGGATATCCAATAAAAGGTCTAAATCTATAATGGGAGAGAAAGGGAGTAGCGTGGGAGAGAAAGGGAGTCACAGGGAGTCATATGGGAGAGTGTGGGAGAGAAAGGGAGTCGCGTGGCTATTGTGGGAGGAGAAGGGAGTTGCGTTTCAGTATAGCAAGGGATTCGGCTCTGATACCAATTGATGTAAGATCTAATTACAAATGATCCAATCCCGGGCAGGATCTTTACTAAATTCAATATAAACCAAATTCAGGGACAGAAAGAATGAATAAGAAGGGATCGCACAATTGCACAAATCCAACCAGGGGAGAAAAATCGCATAAAGAAAGGGGGGAGAATCACACACAGCCCTAAGGCTCTCAAACATTAACTCAATTCATCATTCTTCAAATCTGTAATTATGAGTACATAGGCTCCTCTATTTAAAGAGGGCAGAATAGATATCATATCAAAACTATGAGCTAGTTTCCAAATAGGACTAGACACTCCTAGTAGAACTTAGACTCATAATAGGACTAGGACTATAATTCCAACATGGAGTAGGTAACTAACGAACCTAAACTGACTAATAACTGCAATAACAAAGGAAATAGACTCAAAATAGGACTCTAGCTAAACTAATGACTTAAATCCCGTTTTCCTACTTTCTACCTATATTTTAGGTCCATTAAAGTGACACATTACAAAGAAAACCCATGGGAACAAAAGTGCAACACATGCATAACCCAACCCAAGGCATATTTGCAATAAAATAAGCCCATTAAGTGAATTATCTACATCAGAGTGTAGAAACGCAACCCTAAAACGATGTAGAAGATAATGGAAAAACAAAACAAACAATGCACACGGATTTTACGAGGTTCGGCAAGGTTGCCTACGTCCCCGGTGAGATGAGATCCTGCTTCAATATCAATGGAGAATAAGGTTACAGCGCTCGTCCTCACACCTCTCAATATTGTTTGCATTACAGAGAAAGAAACCCTCGCTACAAATATATAGCGAAAAAAACCCTAATTCGAATTAAACTACAATTGCCCTCAAATAAAAAATTCGAGCGGGGGGCTGCGTCCCCCTACACCCCCTTGCAACCCCCACGGCCCGCTAACCGGCTAACGGGACCGCAGTCCTGCCTGTTTAGGTGCTGCACCAGTACTCCCTGGATTAAACTGCGACGGAATACAAGACATCATACACCAACAATCTCCACCTTGGCTTGAATTCTATCGAGCCTCCTGTAAAGATCACTTGTAGACGTCTTCATCATTGTACCTCATTAGAGGTAAAAACCCGCACCTATTTGGTGCGTCCCTCATCTTCAACAATGAGTAATATTAATCAAGTCCAAACAGGACTCGAATTTCTCTGTCGTAACTGGCTTTGTAAACATATCTGCAGGATTGAGATCTGTATGAATTTTTCTCAAGTGAATACTGCCTTCTGACACAAGCTCCCTGATCTTGTGAAATCTCACATCAATATTCTTTGTCCTTGCATGAAACACCTGATTCTTTGCAAGATGTATGGCACTCTGACTGTCACAATGTAACATTGTACCTCCTTGCTCCAACCCCAACTCACGAACCAGTCCAGCCAACCAGACTCCTTCCTTGGCAGCCTCAACTGCTGCCATGTACTCTGCCTCTGTAGTGGACAACGCAATTGTAGACTGAAGCATCGCCCTCCATGATATAGGTCCGCCAGCCAATGTAAACACATACCCTGTTGTAGACCTCTTCTTGTCTAAATCACCAGCATAGTCAGAATCAACATAACCTGCCAACTCTGTAGAACTTCCCTTACCACTGAACATAACACCAATATCTTTAGTTTTGCTCAAATATCTGAAGATCCACTTAATTGCATTCCAATGCTCCTTCCCTGGATTACTCATGTATCTGCTAACAACACTGACTGCATGAGACAAATCCGGCCTGCTACAAACCATAGCATACATGAGACTCCCAACTGCGCTAGCATAAGGGACTTGAGACATCTGCTCCACCTCCTCATGTGTTGTAGGGCATTCCCCTTCAGATAACTTAAAGTGGCCAGCTAACGGAGTGCTAACCGGCTTAGCCTTTTCCATATTGAAACGCTCTAGCACCTTTTCAATATACCTCTTCTAAGTTACCCAAAGTTTACCTGCATTTCTATCTCTAAGGATTTCCATGCCAAGAATCTTCTTAGCGGCACCAAGATCCTTCATCTCAAATTTAGCACTCAACAAAGACTTCAAAGAGACTATCTTATGTTTGTTCTTTGCAGCAATGAGCATGTCATCAACATAAAGCATCAACAAAATAATGGAATTATCACTTAACACTTTATAATAAACACAACTATCATACTCACTTCTTGTGTAGCCAATCTTCATCATGTGGGAATCAAAGCGTTTGTACCACTGCCTAAGAGATTGCTTAAGGCCATAAAGCGACCTCTTAAGCAGACAAACATGGTCTTCCTTTCCCTGCACCTTGAAACCTTCAGGTTGCTCCATGTAAATCTGTTCTTCCAAGTAACCATGAAGAAATGCAGTTTTCACATCAAGTTGTTCAAGCTCTAAATCATACATGGCCACCAAAGCAAGTAATACCCTGATCGAAGTGTGTTTCACCACCGGAGAGAATATTTCATTGTAGTCTATCCCCTCCTTCTATGCTTAGCCCTTGGCTACAAGTTTGGCCGTATACCTTTCACGCTCCTTCTCAGATGCTGCCTCTTTCTTACGAAAGACCCATTTACACCCAATGATTTTTCTTCCCTTGGGTTTTTCCACAATCTCCCAAGTCTTGTTCTTCTGTAGAGATTCTATTTCCTCCATCATAGTTGTCATCCATTTATCATGTTGTGCATCACTCAAAGCATCATGGTAGGAAGATGGATCACCTGTACCTATAGTGAGGGCATAGGCAACCATGTCCTCAAACCCATATCTCATAAGTGCTTTGTGAGTACGCTTCCCTTTACCCTTTGCCACAGTATAGGGAACTTCTATTGCTTCCTGTTGTCCTGGTAAGTCACTTGATGACTCATTCTCTCTTGTTGTTTCTAACTCACCTAACTCCACCTGCACAGTAGAACCTTCTTTATTTTCATCAACTGCTTGTGAATTGTAATTTGACTTCACTATATGAGACTCATCAAACACAACGCCTCTGCTAACCACAACTTTCTGTGAACTTGGATCCCACAACTTGAATCCCTTTACACCTTTCTTAAAACCAAGAAAGATACATTGCTTAGACTTTGAGTCTAACTTGGAATGCTCACTCTCAACATGCGCATAGGCTGGACAACCAAATATTTTTAGAATAGAATAATCTACTGGTTTTCCTGTCCATACCTCTTCAGGAATTTTACAATCAATCGCCTTTGATGGAGACCTATTGATGAGGAAACATGTCATGTTCACTGCTTCTGCCCAAAATCTCTTGCTCAACCCTGCATTCAGCCTCATACTCCGAGCTCTTTCTAGAAGTGTTCTGTTCATCCTTTCAGCTACACCATTTTGTTGTGGTGTCTTTGGAACTGTGAAGTGACGTGTAATCCCTTCAGCTTTGCACAATTCTAGAAACGGCTTGTATGTGTACTCTCCTCCATTATCTGTTCTCAAGTATTTAATTTTCTTTCCTGTCTTCCTTTCTACCTCAGCCTTCCATTCCTTAAATTTAGTGAACACCTCACTTTTATGCTTCATGAAGTAGATCCAGACTTTCCTTGAGTAATCATCAACAAAGGTCACGAAGTATTCTGCCCCATCTTTAGATTTTATTGTTGAAGGACCCCATACATCGCTGTGTACATAATCAAGCACCCCTTTACTCTTATGTTTTGCAGTTTTGAAACTAACCTTGCATTGTTTTCCGAACACACAATACTTGCAGAAGTTCAGTTTACAAGTTTTTACTCCCTTCAACATTTTCCTTTTATGAAGCTCCATCAATCCTCTTTCTCCCATATGCCCTAACCGCATATGTCACAGATAGGTATCATCTGTATCAAATACTGCATCTATAGTCACAGATGCTCCACCTATAACTGTGCTCCCTATGAGTCTGTATAGGTTTTCTGCTAGCTGTCCCTTCATGACAACCATCACACCCTTAATAATTTTGAGAACTCCACCTTCTGCTATGTACTTACAACCATTTGAGTCAAGTGACCCCAAAGATATTAAGTTTTTACTTAATTCTGGTACATGTCTCACATCTGCTAAGGTTCTTACTATCCCATCAAACATCTTGATTTTGATAGTGCCTATCCCAATGGTCTTGCATACGGCATCATTCCCCATTAGGACAGACCCACCATTATATGGTTGATATGTGTCAAACCAATCCTTATGTGGACACATGTGATATAAACATCCAGAATCTAAAATTCAAGAATCAGAAGGTTGATTTTTACCTGATGATATAGAGAGTACATCTCCATCATCTCCATCTGAACTGTCAGCCACGCTAGCTTCCTCAGATGTCTTATCTACACATTTCTTCTTTAAGTCCGCCTTCCTCTTCAAGCACTCTCTCTTCATATGACCTTCCTTCTTGCAATAGTAACAAGAGACCTTTGTCTTTGCCCCTTTTGATTTCGATCAACTCTTCCCAGATCCCTTCTGATTTGATCTCCCTCTTTCCTGCTCCTTGTCACCTCCGAAAAAACCTTCTCCTTGAGATTTCGTACTACTGGCCTTCTTCCTTGTATCATTGGACATGAGGGCAGCTGCGACTTCATCCATCTCAAGGGTCTCCTTCCCGTACAAGAGAGTCGTTACTAGGTGATCATATGATTCTGGGAGCAACGACAGCAATAGTAACGCCTTGTTTTCATCCTCGATCTTAACCTCCAGGTTTGCAAGTTTACTTACGATCTGATTGAACATGTTAAGATGCTCTAATAGATCCGTACCTTCCTCCATCTGTAGAGAGTATAATTGCTTCTTCACAAACAACTTATTCGTTAAGGACTTCGTCATGTAGATGCTTTCAAGTTTCGCCCATAATTACGGTGTAGATTCGATACCCACAACATATTGTAGGGCATCATCAGAAAGATTTAATCGAATAGCACTTACCGCATTTTCCTCCATCTCTTCCCAATCTTCGTCAGTAATTTTTTCAGGTTTCTTCGACTTCCCCAACAACGTTTTCGCCAAACCTTGCTGTATCAGAAGATCCTTCATCCTTTGACGCCAGAGGGTGAAATTGTTCTTCCCATTAAACCTCTCGATGTCATACTTGACATTCGATCCCTTCCCTGCCATCGTGATAGTAAACCCTAGAAAACGGAAACCTAGAGCTCTGATACCAATTTGTAGAAACGCAACCCTAAAACGATGCAGAAGATAATGGAAAAACAAAACAAACAATGCACACAGATTTTACGAGGTTCGGCAAGGTTGCCTACGTCCCCGGTGAGATGAGATCCTGCTTCACTATCAATGGAGAATAGGGTTACAATGCTCATCCCTCACACCTCTTAGTAGTGCTTACATTACAGAGAAAGAAACCCTCACTACAAATATATAGCAAAAAAACCCTAATCTGGATCAAATTACAATTGCCAACCTAATCCGGATTAAACTACAATTGCCCTCAAATAAAAAATTCGAGCGGGGGGCTGCGCCCCCCTACACCCCCTGCTGTGCAGGGGGGCCTCCTGCCCCCCTTGCAACCCCCACGGCCCGCTAACCGGCTAGCGGGACCGTCGTCCTGGCTGTCTAGGTGCTGCACCAGTACTCCCTGGATTAAACTGCGACGGAATACAAGACATCATACACCAACACCCTCTTCAATTATCTGAAATTTTAGGGGCCATCTGTGCATCCACCACTCTATTCTTCAATGACAAGGATTTAATGATTGAAGGTGCAATACACAGCAAGGCCTTACACATTACCATTGATTGCAACGGAATGAGGGTTCCACATGTCCTCGTTGACAACAGCCCAGCACTGAACATTTTCCCACTCAAGACCCTCAAACAGCTAGGGCTAGGTGTGACTAATCTCAAACCCTCCATGCACGGTGTCAGAGCATATGATGACTCTAGAAGAGACATCCTTGGACTCCTAAGCCATTGACAGTGTTAGGACCAGCCAAATTTCACGGTGAGTTACCATCTACCTTCAACATGTTATTTCGAAGACCATAGCTCCACAACATCGGTGTCATATCTTCCTCCTTACACAGAAAGCTCAAGTTCCTCTGGGAAGGCAACATATCACTATTATGGCCGACCCAACGTGGTGAACATTAAGGGAAGACTGGTCTCGTCTCCTATCACTTTTGAATACCAACTTGGGATGGGATATTTCCCCAGCATGGGCTTGGGTAAGTACCCTTAAGTAGGAGCAACTTGGCTCGAGTTACCCGCTAATGAGAATCATCATGGTCTAGGATATAAACCCAGTAAGGAGGACTATCAAAAGAAAGTAAAATCCACTACTCTCAATGGACATTTTATCAAAGAAGGAGACAATAATTTATTGTGGAACCTTGGTTTGATTACACCTCCTAAAGACTACTGGCAGGATTTGAAATCTTCTTTACATATGATTTCCATTGCTTGGATCTCACATCACCCGAAGGAACGAGTTCCAAAGACACCTGGTATGATTATGAGCCTGATCTTGGGACAAGAGATCTCTTCAGAGAATGCATAGCCCATATTAACAGAAGAAATAAAGCAGGTTATAAATCCTCAAATTATGATCTATCTAGTTGAAGGGATGATTCCAAACTGAAGCACAAAGACAACGTGCATCTTCATAAAAGAAACAGACAAGAGTGATGTCAGAGCCCAAGTTCGAGTCCGAGTCCAAGGTCTAGTCTTCATCAGTTTCATCTTTCGCATCATGTTTCAATTCCAAGTCCGATCTAGAGTCTGACATAGATGTAGGACTATTTCTTTCCCGCAAAGTGTTAGTATCAGTACCTGTAATCGCTTTCATTAATGCAAGTCCAACTTTTATTTACATTGACTCTTCACTTCTTTCAGTTGATGAGGATGAACTAAACTATCCCCCTAAGGAGTTCTTTAAACACATCGAAATACATAAGGAGAAGAGATTGCAACCCCTAGAAGAGGAATTCAGGATAATAACATAAGGACTATGGATAGACCCCACGAGCTTAAGCTTAGTGCTTCCCTCACGCATGAGGAAGCTGAACCATTAATTGAACTCCTAAATGAATTCAAACAAGATTTTTCTAGGCCATATGACGACATGCTTGATATTAGTAACACCGACTACCCTTATATTCAAATGCTAAGCCAGTGAAACAGAAATTAAGGCGTATGAGACCGGAATAGATATTGAAAATCAAGGAGGTTACCAAACAACTCAACACTAGTTTCTTGGAGGTCACCAAATACCCAGAGTGGCTCGAAAACATAGTTCCCATTTCGAAGGACGGAAAAGTTAGAATGTGTGTCGACTTTAGGGACTTGAACAAAGCAAGCCCGAAAGACAACTTCCCACTACCCCACACAGACATTCTAGCAGACAACAAGACCAAACACGCTCTCCTATCCTTCATGGATGGATTCTCAAGATACAATCAAATCAAAATATCTCCCGACAATAAGAAGAATACACCTTTCATTACACAATGGGGCGTATATTTTACAAGGTGATACCTTTCGGGATAAAGAATGATGGGTCTTTTT